>NW_012134303.1:1080825-1081121 GCF_000956105.1 Propithecus coquereli | reverse complement strand
TACATTAACTTGGTGTAGATACCGAGTCAGGATGCATATTCAAGGATTGGCTGTTTAACATAGTATGCGCAGAGCCATAAAACACGGAGGGCTCTGGTAGGCATAATGAGAGCTGGGTTTGCCTGCAAAAGTTCTTATGCAAATGAAGGATCAAAACTTGCTTAGTTCTGATTGGTTGTTTCAGGGGCATTGTGATTGCTCAGTACGGCTCAAGGCCCAAGTGAAAAAGATGCAGGTTTTACGAAACTCACATTACACCTGTGGTGTACTTGGCTCATGGTTGCTTGGCTGTGCAG
>NW_012134303.1:1076355-1078007 GCF_000956105.1 Propithecus coquereli | reverse complement strand
TGAAAAAGATGCAGGTTTTACAAAACTCAAGAGCAAGAGTTCTTATGCAAATGAAGGGTCATAACTCGCTTGGTTCTCATTGGTTGGTACAGGGATGCTGTGATTGGTCAGTACAGCTCAATGCCCCCGTGAAAAAGATGCAAGTTTTACAAACCTCACATTACGGTTGTGGTGTACTTGGCTTATGGCTCCTTGGCTGCGTATTGACTTGGCATAGATAACTGGTCAGTATCCATATTGAAGGACTGGCTGTTTAAAATAGGATGCACAGAGCAATAAAACAAGGTGGACTCTATCAAAAAAAAATCAGAGCTGGGTGTCACTGGAAAGGTTCGGATGAGTGAGCATGCATGTGTGTGAGTATGTATACATTTGTATGGCACTGAAGCTGCCAGAAATATCTATTGCAAGGAATACTTAAGTTTAATTACTGTACATCAACTCAGTCCTATTCACTTCCTTCCACATATTAGGAACAAGAATTGGGTGGTGTTGGTTTGTTTTATTCTCACCTTTCCTCAGCCAGCATGGTTACCGTGGTGACTCAGTTGCTGTTGTGGGATTTGGTGCAGACTGAGCATCCATTTAGGATTCTGGCCTGAATCTCTTACACGCAGTTGCCTGTCTATCAGATGGAGTATTAGCTTTTAATCTTATTCGTGGTTAGTAACTTTTTTCTTGAGACAGAGTCTCACTGTGTCCTGGAGAAACTACCTGTGCCCCATAAAAAACAGCGAGCATCTGGAAATGTAGCAGAAAGAAGTGAACATTGGTCCTATCTCATCATTTCTTTGATTCCACATACTTTCTGGTCTCTTATTTTTTTTCTAGTGGGACATGACAGAGGAATATCTTATTGAGTTCCTGGAAGAAGAAAAAGTACAGAAGAGCCAAAAATATTAATGAGTCAGCTGGACAGAAGATGGGAGTAATAGAACCTGTATCTCAGTTGCCAGACCTATCAACTGACCAAAGGACTTGGGTGAGTCCCTTCTCTTTGTTTGCCTCTGGTCTAATACAGAAGGATACTCGATATAGAAATAGTGGTTAGAGCCATGGGTTTTGGGGTAAGAAGGACCTGGATTTGACCCTGGGAACCATTACTTGCTGGGTGTGTGATCTAGAGCAAGCACATTATTTACTATGTGCCCTATAGTTATTGGTGTCTTTTACCATTGTTTATCATTATTATTATTTTTCCCATCACCTGTGCAAAGTCTAAATGATAAAAGTGCGGGTCACACTGCCAGGTATTACAATGTTCCTTAGACCTCATTCTCCTGTGTAATTTTATAACTTCTCGATAGAGTGGTTGATATACATATTAAAGGAAGTCTGTAGAAAGCCCTTGAGTTGACCCAGGCATATAACATTATTTAAGATGCTACAAATATGGCCTTTCCAATCAGATACATTATTGAAGAATTGGGGCTGGGTCAGCTATAAAAGGTTCGTGAACAAAGCAAAGTAAGATCAAATTGTAAACCTTATCATTTACTCAGAACACTTATGCACGTGTTAGTACTTAAGATAAAAGCAAGCTGAAAATAACTAAAAGAAAACCCCAGGACACCATACTGTACACATGGTCATGGTAGTTTTATGAATTGTGTCCATAGTACATGTACAGTACCCATGCACACAGCCATGCA
>NW_012134303.1:1065533-1067430 GCF_000956105.1 Propithecus coquereli | reverse complement strand
CCAATATGATGTGTGTATACACGCACGCACACACTCAGCTATATATGGAGACAGAGAGAGAGAGGGATATTAATATCGGCTCACACGATTATGGAGTCTGGAAGGCCAAAATCTGCAAGGTGGGCTGGCAAACTGGACATCAGAGAATATCCAGTGTTGCCATTCAAGTCCAAAGGCCATCTGATAGTAGAATTTTTTCTTGGTCAGAGGAAGTCATACTTTTGCTCTATTCATGCATGAGATCTGTTCACATGATGGAGGGCAATCTGCTTTACTCAGAGTCCACCATTTTAAATGTTAATTTCATCTGAAAAGACCCTTACAGGAACATGCAGAATAACATCGACAAGATATCTGAACAATGTGGCCCAGCCAAGTTGACACATAAAATTGCCGTCTCATTTACACTAGAAAATTATTCATTGTTTATCCACAATTCAAATTTGCATGGGTGTTTTCCATTTCATCTGGCAACCATACCTGTGGAGGGCTCTGTGTTGAACCAGGGTGCTCCAGGCAACAGTCTCAGCTGAGCTCCCAATAGAAGCCAGCACCAGTCATCATCCACGTGAGTGACCTCTTTTGGATGTCCCAGACAAGTGTCATCTCCAGAGCCACCCTTGAGGGAAGAGTAGCCCCAGGTGACAGACACCACATAGAGCAGACAACACTCAGCAGAGCCCATTCAACTCAGACTCCAGAGAGATAACAAGTAGCTGTTGTTTTGGGGATGTTTTGTTGAGCAGAAATGGATACCTAAAATATTATTATTTTAGTGGCTTTTCTTTTTTTTCTGTGATCTGTTATGATTGGATAAGAAAGGGATTCTCCTATTCTTGGATACTTAGTGGGGGGCTTTGTTTTAATTTTGACTATAGTCTGTGTGTTGGTTTATGTGTGGGTATATATTTTTGAACATCCAATGAATCCCTTCTTTAAAGGATTTCCAAGGCAAATTTTCATTATGTATGCTTTTGAATCTACTCTTGGAATTTAGAACATACTTCCAAACTCCTCCTGCAGCATGAGTCTCCACTGCCACTACTCGTGTTACGGAATTGAGAGGCCATTGATCCAAACCACTCCCTGAGCCATATGGAAAGCTGTATCTTCAGTAGCTTGCTTGGTGAGCATGGAAAGCAGTACAAGGGGTATTTATTCACTTGGAGAAGTGTTTCTCAAAGAAGGTGTCGTGAAAGACTTTCTCTTGCTACAGGGATAGCCCCTGGCAAAGAAGTCACTTTTTTTGGGCACACATAGGGCCCCTTCAGCAGACAGCAGAGCGATGTGTATCGTAGTCCTTGGCATTTATGATACTCCCAATGTAGCACTGGTTAAGTCTGTCCCATTCTGGGGTTCATCCATAGGCAGCCTATTTGCCAGCAAATCTAGGTCACTTTCTCTAATATCACCTTTATAAGGAATAAAGTCCATGTATTGTTCTTACTCTTTTGTCATATTTCTTAGTTGGTTTAGAGGTCAGACAAGGAGCCGGAGGGCATTTGGGGCCCCATAAAGATCTAAGCATTGTGAAGCAAGACCATAGGAATAGTTGGGGAGCTAGCGAGACACACAAAGAGGAGTATGTTAGGTCGGGAGCCGAGGGACAGACACACGAAGCCTTCATGTGTAGCAAAATGCTGTTTATTTTGAGCATCTGGGTGCAGATGGGTGGAGTCTGAAAAAGGCATCCAGGAGAGAAAAGAGGAAAGCCTTGGGTTTTATAGAGGGTTTTTTTTTGGGGGGGGGGGAATAAATTCTTTTCAAACAACCAGGAGGGATAAGGAAAGTGAGTTCCCCTCTTGCATCCCATTCCTTTATCTCCCTAGGGAACAACCAGAGGGATAAGTGTTCTCCTTATCAGGAGGGATAAGGAAAGTAATTTCCCCTTTTGCAT
>NW_012134303.1:1062094-1065483 GCF_000956105.1 Propithecus coquereli | reverse complement strand
TTTTTTTTTTTTAAATTGGCATTTTGTAGACACAATGGCAAGTGAGAACGTAAAATACAATATCCAAAAAATGCTGGCAACATAGTACACTGCAGAGTGTCAGTTGTTCACCCTCGTGATCGGGTGGCTGACTGGGAGCTGTGAATAACTGCTATGGGCTACCTACCCAGCATCACGAAAGGGTATCATACCACATGTTGCTAGCCTGGGAAAAGATCAAAACTCAAAATTTGAAGTATGTTTTCTACTGAATGTGTATAGCTTTCATACCATCATAAGCCAAAAAAATCATAAGTCGAACTACCATAAGTCAGGGACTATCTATATTTATGATAAAATCTGTATCCCTTAAAACCTCGGCTACTTATGAACTATTTCAGATAAAAAGCATAAAGAGCTATGAGATTAGTCCAGCTTAAGAGAAAACTTTACTCCTCCCTAATTGCATCATCTTCT
This sequence comes from Propithecus coquereli, assembly GCF_000956105.1. Taxonomy (NCBI): domain Eukaryota; kingdom Metazoa; phylum Chordata; class Mammalia; order Primates; family Indriidae; genus Propithecus; species Propithecus coquereli. The sequence continues at coordinate 1,065,027 of NW_012134303.1, read as the reverse complement.
TCTCCCCTAGAGATAATCACTATCCAGAATGCAATGATCATCATTCTCATGTGTTCCTTTATACTTTCACTCCGTGTGAGAACTTCCCTAAATAATATATAGTATCGTTTTGCACATTTCACTACACACACACACATACACACACACACCCCTGATCCTTACACTCAAGGGAGCATTATCAGGAGTTCAAAGGGAGACTTTGATCAAGATGCCAGGTCTGTATTTGGTGTATCATCCACAACACCATGTGTTTGCTTCCTTCCCATCCTCACTCTTCCGATGTTTAACAAGGAGGTTATTTCTTAACCTTGATAGCATCACTATATTTTAGTGAGTATTTGGGAATGTAAGAAGAAGGAAACCACATATGCTCATCTGTATTATGTAGGAATCTCAGTGCCATCTCTGTGCTGTGTGGTGTAATGGGGTTGGGATGGGGGAAGAATCCTCACCCTTTCCCATTGTGTGACCCCATAGTAGTGAGTTACCCTTAGTGAACCTGATCTTGCTCATCTGTAAAATGGGCATATTGATTTTTACCTCAGAGAACTGTTATGAGGAGAAAATAAGCAAACCTATAGAAAGATCTGATACATAATACTTTAGTAAATATGTTTGGTATCCTCTGTGTTCTCTCTCCCACAAAAGACTTAAATATGAACATCTCACAGAGATCATCTGAATTTGAAACATTGGGAAAGGAAATGTGTATATATTTATATGACATACAAACGTTGGTGCCATTTCGTTGTAGGATAAGATACCAGAGGGTGGTGGAAGTGAGGAAGCAAATCCTCACCTGGTTACTTTTTATTTGATGTGTTCTTCTCTTCCATTTTACCTTCCATTTTGACACTGGAGTAGGAACCTTCATTTGAACCCCAGAAAGGAGATAGTGCAGAATGACAGAGTGTAAAGATGGGTCTGCTCTACCACACTCTGGTATCAGAAGACCTGGGTTCCAAGTGCCAGATCCATCCTTGTATATGGGACCATGGGCAGTCACTTTCTCTGAGCTGGCCTCAGCCCTTACACAGAAAAATTTGTATTTCCCAAAGGTTAGGGATGGGGACTTGGGAGTCAGAATTTGGTTTAAACTTGGAATCATTTAATAACCGGTTTCATACTGTCTGGCTAAAGTCGAATGTGAAGATATGTGAGACCCATATGTAATGAGCACACACCACGGATGCACACACAGAGAGTGTAATGGGAGGAATGCACAAACCCGACACTCTTATTTTTAAGTTAATAAGTGGTCAGATTGCTGATGAATTATATATTTATCTCTGGGCTTAATTGTATTTTCTACAACTTCTAAATTAACAGGAATCATTTTAAAAATCAGAATTAAAGATTATAGAAACAATTCTTGTTATGAAACATTTTACACATAAAAAACTGAAAAAAATATACTTTTATATACTCATATTAAAAACTAAAACATTACATATACAATTGAAACTCAGAGTCTATTCTGAGTTCCATCAGCCTCTTTTTCTATGAATACAGAGAGGTAATCACTAACAAGTATTTGGACTTTTCATTCTTTTTTTTCTTCCGTTTTTTAAATTTTGAGACAGAGTCTCATTCTGTCGCCCAAGGTAGAATGAAGTGGTGTCATCATAGCTCACTGCAACCTCAAACTCCTGGGCTCAAGCGATCCTCCTGCCTCAGCCTCCCGAGTAGCTGGGACTATAGGCATGCACCACCATGCCTGGCTAACTTTTTCTCTCTCTCTCTTTTTTTTTTTTTAGTTGTCCAGCTAATTTCTTTCTATTTTTTAGTGGAGATGGGGTCTCGCTCTTGCTCAGGCTCGTCTGGAACTCCTGAGCTCGAACTATCCACCCGCCTCGGCCTCCGAGAGTGCTAGGATTACAGGCGTGAGCACCACACCCGGCCTCTTTTCTTAAATTTCAGTTTTCACAAAAGATGGAGCAAATGTTGGCTTTAGATAGCTTCTGCTTCCAGCCCTGCCATAAACTTTCCATGAGGCAAAGGGAAGGGGCACCAAGCCTGTTTGCCTGCTGAAAATGCAGGGAAGGTAAATATAGGGAGATCAGAGATTAACCCCTCAACAGTATGTTTCCTGATCGATTTGCCAAAGATCTGCCACCAGCAAGTCAAGATGCCCAGGCTGGCAGGTTCTATCCCTGGTTCTGGCCCTGTGTGTGGTGAGCAAACTCTTTGCCTTCTGTCTCTGTGGTTAGGAGTTTGTGCTGTTTACTTACATACATCCTTGAAGAGAGGATCTTGATGCCTCACCAGCAGGGTTGTCCTAAGATTAAATCCAGACACTAACACGAAGAACCTGGAGCTGGACTCCTGTAAGCAATATACATCATAAATAGAACATGTCTTTCCTCTCTGGAGCGAGGTACTCATAGGACACCTTGACCTGCCCCTCAGCCAGGATCCCTTCACCAGCATGCACATCAACATCACCTTGATAAGACTTTTGTACATCCTCTCAGGAAAATTCCTTTGTTGCTGGAAATAGGACTTCTGCATCAAATGCCTTTGAAGTTCTTAAGCCCAGATATGGGCCTCAGAACATGGATATGCCAATGTGGTACCAGCAGTGTATAGATAAATCTATTTCCTTGCATTTCACCAACACTAGGTATTAGCAGCTTTTTTCTTTTTTTCCCTTTTTTTTTCAATCTGATCTGCTGATTGTCCCCAGACCTGACCTGCTTCATTAGAAGTGTCCTCTCAGATGGTGATTAAAGTGACATTCAGGCTTGGCTTGGTGGCTCATGCCTGCAATCCCTGCACTTTTGGAGGCTGAGGCAGAAGGATCATTTGAGGTTAGGTGTTTGAGACCAGCCTGGGCACCATAGCGAGACCCTGTCTCTACAAAAAAGAAGAAAATTAGCCAGTCATTAGTGGTGTGAGCCTGTAGTCCTAGCTACTCAGGGGACTGAGGCAGA
>NW_012134303.1:1056020-1059684 GCF_000956105.1 Propithecus coquereli | reverse complement strand
TTTTTTTTTTTTGAGACAGGGTCATGCTCTGTCACCCTGGGAAGACTGTTGTGGCGTCATTATAGCTCACTGCAATCTCCAGCTCCTGTGCTTAAGTGATTCTCCTGCCTCAGCCTCCCGAGTAGCTGGGATTACAGGTGTGCGCCACCACCCCAGCTAATTTTTCTATTTTGTAGAGATGGGATCTCGCTCTTGCTCAGGCTGGTCTCCAGTTCCTCCCGTCAATCCTCCTAGGATTACAGGCCTAAGCCACTGCACTGGCCCCCTACTGTCACTTTTAAAGCAAACACAATTCCCTCCAAACTGGGAGAGGCTTTTTTCCACCAAGCTGGGCAGACTTCCACGAATCGCCTTTGTCTGAGGCTAGTTGCTCTAATTGTGTTGCATTCTCAGGCGGTGGCCTAAAGAGTGAAGATGTTTTCTTTTCAGGTGACGGCAAGGGTACAGAAGGCTGTGGAGAGGCATTTTCGGTGTGGCGAAGGAGCCTGCCATATTGCGATTGCCATAGAAACGTGACGTCATTACAGCGACGGTGATGACTTTTTTATAGAGACCAACATGGCGTGACGAGAAGAGAAGGGTCCTGCATTGAGGTGTTTGGACTGAGCTGGGGGTGCGGGTGCCCCGCGGTGGGGGCTGAACCTCCCCGGGGTGTGGGGAGACGAAGGGATCCCAGATCCAAATCGCTTTGTTCGTGTTTTGTGACTCAGTACCCCACTGTGTCGTGAGGGAGAGATGTGGGACCCTGGTGGCCCCAGTGAGGGTGGCGTCCTGCTCCAGGGCGTCTTAAAGCTACTTGCCATGTAAAGGGCGGGCGCGGGAGAATGAGACAGGTAGGGACTCTCTCTGAGCCCAGCTTCCCCCTCTGAAAAATGGGCATAAAATTGCTGACCACAGGATTGCTGGGACCTTCGGTGACAACACATGAGCAAGCCCATGGCTCTTTATTGTGGGATCATGAATGTGTGTGTGAATTGAGGAAACTTCTCTCTTCTTTTAAAATTTGTTAGGTGATAGATGAGGAAAGGAGAAGAAAAAGTCTCTGGTGAGAAACCCATTGTACCTTCTGGTTGTCAGGATCACTACCCAATTGTATCAGTGTCATTGGTCACTAACCCAGTGCCTAGCATGGTGCTGGGCACATAGTTATTCCAATAAACATAGTGATTGCTGGATTCTCTCTCTCCCTGTGCAGCTGTTCATGCAGGTGACTGAGCTCATATCAGGTGTCTGAAGGAGGCGGTTCTCAGTACCTGGGTTGTGGTGGCGGCTAAAGATTCTTCAGATTTGAAGGGCAGCAGTCCTCAGGAGACCCCCCAACACTACTATCCCCTGTGGGATATGACAGCCGGCTCAAGTGAGTTCATAGATCTGAACAGAAGTATGTTGTGGAATGGTTTCTGTGAGGTCTACAACATAGCCTAAATGTAGAGAAGCTACTTAGATCTCATCGTTGGAGAAGAGGTTTAGCAGATGGAATTTCATTCCTTTCCAGCAGCTACATGCTTTGTAGGAGCCCTTGAGGTCCATCATAGAGATGCATTACTTTGTCAGAAAGCAATGAACAGTCCATTTGGGGGAAGGAACTTTATGTTTAAGATGTGTTTGCGATAAATTTACATATATTTTCTCCCTGTGTAAATAATAATCAGCAATTCCCATGTATCTTTCAGATGGGTTTTGAAATACAAAGTTGGTTTGGTCCTACTAGCAACTTCAGATTGTAATATGCATTGTTCAGTGGTCACCACATTTTTATCGATTGTATAATGAATTTTTTAAGAAGCCAAGATTTTTTCAAGTATTAGGTAGAATTGTCAAAGTGTCACGTACAAGAATTCAGTATTTTCAAAAATAATAATTGGCATATAATTTCCTCTCTTATATTGATAGCCAGCCATGTCCCCTAAAATAACTAGATAGGCCTAAATATTATTATCAGTATTTCCCAGGACATGTCATTTTCAGTTCTATAGTACTTGGCCTCCACAACCCTCCTATTGCCCTGTCCCCAGGCAAGCACAGCATTTCTGTTATTATAGATTAGGTTTCATGTCCTAGAAATTAATTTAAATGGGATCATGCAGGTGTTTATGTTTGTTTTTATCTTTGGTTTGATTTCTTTTATTCACCCTATTTATTTTTAGCTGTATCCGTTTTCTTGCACTTATCCATAATTCGTTCTTTTTTATTGCTGAACAGTATTCCGGTAAATGGCTATACCATAATTTGTTTTAACCATTTACCTGTTGCTAACACTTGGGTTGTTTTCCATATGGAGATCTTGTAAACAAAGCTGCTATGAACATTTGTGAAAAAGTCTTTTCCTGGAAATATGCTTTCTTTCTCAAGGATAAATACTCAGGAGTGCAATGGGTAGGTCTTACGGTAGATGTAAATTTAACTTGTAAACAACTGCTAGTTTCCAAAGCGGTCAGGCCATTTTTCATTACTATCAGCAGTATATGGGAGTTCCATCCTCCACAACTGTTCCTCTGCTTTATGGTCAGTCTTTTTAATTTTTGTTATTCTCACAGGAGTTTAATGTTGCAGTTTTCATTTTCATTTCCCTTACGATTAATGGTATTGAACGTATTTTCGTTTCCTTATCTGACAATTGTATATCTTTAATGCGATGTATTCCTATCTTTTGCCTGTTGCTTTATTGAGGGGTCATTTTTCTTCTTTCTGACATTAGTGAGATTTTTTTAATATTCTAGATAATCATTCCATGATCAAATATATGACTTTTAAACACTTTCTCCCAGTCCTGAGCTTGTCTTGTCATTTTCTGAGCCATGTAGCTGGAAGAGGTGAGGTTTTTAACTTTGAGGAATCCAATTTATCAATTTCTTCACTACAGATTGTAGTTTTTAGTGTCTCATCTATGAAATCTTCACCTAACCCCTGTTCACAAGGATTTTATCCTGTGTTTTGTGCTAGAAGTTTATAGCTCTAGGTTTTATATTTAATCTCTGATCCATTTTGAGTTGACTTTTGTAAATGCTGTGCTATGTGTGTCATAGTTTATATTCGTGCATATGGATATGCACCTGTCCCAGCACGATTTTTTGAAAAGACTATCGTTTCTCCACTGAATTGCTTTGGCATCTTTGTCAAAAATCAGTTCTTCATGTCCATGTGAGTGTATATCTGGACTCTTTATTCCTTTGATCTACTTGTCCATCTTCGTGCTATTAGCACACTGAGTTACCCTAGGTTCATAATGAGTCTTGGAATTATATAGCATTTGCTGTCCAACTCAGGTTGTCTTTCACAGTCTTGGGCAGCAGTTCCCAACCTTTTTGGCACCAGAGACTGGTTTCATGGAACACAATTTTTCCACAGTGTTGGCAGGGAGCAGTGTGGAGCTCTGTGGCCTGGTCCCTAACTGGCCACGGAGTGGTATGAATCCACTGCCTGGGAGTTGGCGGGGTTGGGGACTGCAGGTCTAGGTCCTTTGTATTTCCATATGAATTTTGGAAGCAGCCTGTCAGTTTCCTTCAAAAAAATTTTGTAGGATTTTTATTGGGATTGCACTGAATCTATAGATGAGCTTTGGGAGAATCAGCATCTTAACTATACTGACTCTTTTGACTCATGAACACAGTATGTCCTCCACTTATTTAGATTCTATTTAATTCAGCAAGATTTTGTGGTGTTC
>NW_012134303.1:1049919-1052170 GCF_000956105.1 Propithecus coquereli | reverse complement strand
GTGCCCGGCCTCAATGGGACATGTTTGAAGGGGATTAAATTCAGGTACTAGAGTTGCTCATTGCTACTGGGTTCGTCGTGTTTCCTCACCTTTCCAGTGCATGGAGCCAGTATATGTGTATTCTATTTTTAAGAGAAAATACATCATCGGCTTCCATCCTGGGCTGTTCCTTCTTGCCCTTAAAGGTAAAGATTTTCACCAATTTTTATTATAAGTTTCCAATTTAAAGTATAAGCAAATATAGTATTTATATTAGCTTTCTTCTCTTTTATACATGTAAGGTAACATATTCTACATTAGTGGACTCCAACAGAATTTCTACAAAGGTAAAAATAATCTGTGTCTCAATTTCCAGGACACTGGTTGGTAGCTACCTGTGGCTGTTGAACACCTGAAATGCGGTTAGTGCAACTAAGGGCTGGATTTTTAATTTTATTTAAATAACTTAAACAGTCACATGTGACCAATGGCTATTGTATGGGACAGCTGCAGCTCTCCACATTTTCCTGTACTTTGCTTTTTCACATAACAGTATATTCTGGAGATCACTGCGTTGCAGTACAGAGAGGAAGTTTTCATTGCTTCTTTTACCTAAATAGTACTCTAAGATGTAGATGTACCTCAGATTATTCAATGAATCTCTCATTGCTGAATGTCTGTCTTATTTCTAGTCTTGTGCTTTTACAATTTTTTCTGCCAGGAATGACCTTGTGCTTATGTCATTTGTCTTCTTGAATTGTATCTTGGGATAGATTCTTAGAGGAGACATTACTAGTTCCTGGAGAAAAAACCTGTGCCCCATAAAATAGATTTGAAACAGAGAGCATCTGGAAATGTAGCAGCCTGAAGTGAACGTTGGTCCTATCTCATCATTTCTTTGATTCCACATACTTTCTGGTCTCTTATTTTTTTCCTAGTGTGACATGGTGGAGGCATTTCTTCTTGAGTTCCTTGAAGAAGAAATAGTACAGAAGAGCCAAAAATATTAATGGTTCAGCTGGACAGAAGATGGGTGTAATCCAACCTGTATCTCAGTTGCCAGACCCCTCAACTGACCAAAGGACTTGGGTGAGTCCCTTCTCTTGTTTGCCTCTGGTCTCATACAGAAGGACACTCGATATAGAAATAGCAGTTAGGGCCATGAGATTGGGGTAAGAAAGACCTGGATTTGACCCTGGGAACGATTACTTTCTGGTTGCATGAGCTAGAGCAAGCACTTTATTTACTGTTTGCCCTATAATTATTGTTGTCTTTTACTATTGTTTATTATCATTATTATTATTATTATTCCCACCACCTGTGCAAGGGCTAAATGATAAAAGTAAGGAATAGGTTCCCAGGTATTACAATGTTCCCTAAGCATCCTTCTACTCTGTAATTTTGTAACTTTTGGACACAGTGGTTGATATACATATTAAAGGAAGTCTATGGAAAGCTCTTGAGTTGACCCAGGCATATAACATTATGTAAGATGCTACAAATATGGCCTTTCCAATCAGATGTATTATTCAAGAACTGTAGCTGGGTCAGCTATAAAAGGTTCATGAGGAAAGCAAAGTTAGATCAAATTGTAAACCTTATCATTTACTCAGAACACTTATGCACGTATTAGTACTTAAGATAAAAGCATACCTGAAAATAATAAAAAGAAAACCCCAGCATACTATACTGTCCACATGGTCATGATAGTTTTATGAATTGTGTCCGTAGTACATGTACAGTACCCATGCACATAGCCATGCACAAAAAAGCCCACTGGAAGGATGTAGCACCATGTTAATTTCAATCATGGTGGGATTGATGGGTATTGATATTTTTAAGCTCTGTACTTGCTTCAGTTTTAAACATTTGCTGAGATGGGTATGCATTATCTAGATGCTCCTCGACTTATAATGGGGTTACATCCCGATAAATTCATTACAAGTTGAAAATATCATGAATCGAAAATGGGAATTTTGTAGACAGGATGGCAAGTGAGAAAGTAAAACACAATATCTAAAAAATGCTGGCAACATAGTACACTGTAGAGTGTCAGTCGTTCACCCTCATGATCATGTGGCTGACTGGGAGGTGTGGCTCACTGTTACAGGCTGCCTACCCAGCATCGCGACAGGGTATCATACCACATGTTGCTAGCCTGGGAAATGATCAAAATTCAAAATTTAAAGTATGCCTTTTTTTTTTATTTCAGCATATTATGCGGGTACAGATGTTTAGGTTACGTATGTTTCCCTTGCCCCCCCTTCCCCCT
>NW_012134303.1:1048411-1049869 GCF_000956105.1 Propithecus coquereli | reverse complement strand
AGTTTGTGAGAGTTCTGCTTGCCCAATATTCTCACCAACACTTGGTATTTTCGATGTTTCTCATTTTCATTGTTCTGGTTGATTTGTGGTAGCATCTCATTATGGTTTAATTATAATTTCTCTAAAGTGTTAATTCTCTTTTAATTTAAAGACAGTCCTTCTGTGTTATTCAGGGTTCTCCAGAGAAATGGAACCAATACAATATATGAAAGCAAATATATTGTGTGCAATATATAACATATATTTAGAGAGAGAGAGCTTGAGAGACTGATTATTTATAGGGAGTTGGCTTACATGAGAAATCTCAAGCCTGAAACCAGAAGATCTGATGGGTAGTACAAGTCGAAATCTTAAGGCCTGACAACCAGGGGAGCTGATGGTTTAAGCTGCATTCCAAAAGCTGGCAGCCTAGGCCCAAGGAGAGCTGAATTTTCAATTCAAGTCCCAAAGAGCAGGGAAAGACTGATGTCCAAGCTCAGGAAGTCAGGCAGAAGAGTTTGTGGTTCCTCAGTCTTTTTGTTCTATTCAGCACTTTAATCGATTGGATGAAGCCCACCCACATTAAAGGTACAATCTGCTCTATTCAGTCTACCAATTCAATGTTAGTCTTATCCAGAAACACCCTCCTGCACACACTCAAATTAGTGTTTGACCAAATGTCTGGGTACCCCATGGTATCCCACCTTCTAATTTATTTGCTTGAGAGACGGAGTATTTTGTCCTGTGTATTTTGCTGATTGTATCCTTACATTGTTGTTTATCATGTTCCTTTGGACCCTCCTTTTCTCTTTAAATTGGTACTAGATTCAGAGACTTTATTCAGTTGAGATTTTTTTGTCAAAAGTACCTCAAGTAGTGGTGTTTATTCCTGTAGTGTTACACAGGGAGCTCATTGCTCTAGTGGCCTCTCCTCTTGTGATGTTAAGATTGATGACTAGGTTCAAGTATTGTTAAACTAATCCATCCATTTTAAAATTTCCCATTCCCCTTTCAGCTCAAGTTTTCTGCAGCCTCTGAAGACTGTTGCTTAGATCTGCATTCATTAAAGGTTGTAAAAGAGTAATGTTCCAATTCTGTAATTGACTTTCTGCTTTATTAGCTGGAATTATTCTATTAAAGAAACTTCTCCTCATCCACTATTAGGTTATACCAAGGGATAGTATGTATAGAAAGGGTAGAAAGTTAATTCCTTTGCAATATTTCCACTTTTCAAAATATTGAGTTGTGTCCCTAGGGTCCTTCAAAGGTGAGCAATTTTGTTTATTTTGTTCTGTTTGTCTTTTAGAGTGTCATCATGATCTCCAAGTTTTTATGTTTGATGTGATTTAATCCATGGTCATCATCATTTTATTTGATGTTCCAATTGTTTCATCTTTGTGCAGTTGGAGTCCATTCAAGCTTGGCTTCTGAGTCTTCTTGGCACACTCTTGGACGTGATAATTTGGTCCTGACTCATCT
>NW_012134303.1:1033893-1035691 GCF_000956105.1 Propithecus coquereli | reverse complement strand
CCTGTGCGGTGCAGTCCTGGCACGGAGGTCTGGGGAGTTCAAGATGCTCCCCGCTACTGTCTCCTCTCCGCAGAGCCCCACGTCTCCTGCCACGATTCTGCACCCACTTCACGCAGGTCCCTGTCTCGGTGGGCTTGTAAGTCAGTGGGGAAGCTAGACTTTCTCTTCAGGGTCTGATCCCATTGCACTTGCTGGCGAGGCAGGCACAGCCGTTCCACGCTCCACTCTCTATTGTCTGTCTTGCACTCTCCAGGTTTTGCTTTCCTATCTCTGGGTCACCTTTTCTTTTTCCTGTTTTTTGTGTCCCACACTGGATCTCAGCTGATTCACCTCGTTGTTTTTGTGGGAGAGCGATCCATTCATGTGTAGGAGACCGAGATCTACGCCTCTTTCTCTGGGAGCAGGAATCCGGGAGGTTACCTTAACTCTACCATTTTTTCCTCCTCTGAAGTATGTTTTCTACTGAATGTGTATAGCTTTCATACCATCATAAGCCAAAAAAAATCATAAGTTGAACTTCCGCAAGTTAGGGATTATCTGTATTTATGATAAAAAACTGTATCACTTAAAACCTTTGCTACTTTTGAAATATTTCAGATAAAAAGCATAAAGAGCTATGACATTAGTCCAGCTTAAGAGAAAACTTTATTCCTCCTTAATTGCATCATCTTCTTCTCCCCTAGAGATAATCACTATCCAGAATGCAATGATCATCATTCTCGTGTGTTCCTTTATACTTTTACTCTGTGTGAGAGCTTCCCTAAAGAATATATAGTATCGTTTTGCACATTTCACTACACACACACACAGACACACACACCCCCTATCCGGACGCTCAAGGGAGCATTATCAGGAGTTCAAGGGGAGACTTTCGTCAAGATGCCAGCTTATATTTGGTGTATCATCTACAACACCAAGCGTTTGCTTCCTTCCTATCCCATATCTTCTGATGTTTAACAAGGATTTTATTTCTTAACCTTGATAGCATCAGTATATTTTAGTAGTATTTGGCAACGTAAGAAGAAGGAGACCACATATGCTAATGTGTATTACTTAGGAAGTTCAGTGCCATCTCTGTGCTGTGCGGTGTAATAGGGTTGGGATGGGGGAAGAATCCTCACCCTTTCCCATTGTGTGACCCCATGGTAATCAGTTCGCCTTAGTTAACCTGATCTTGCTCATCTATAAAAAGGGCATATTGATTTTTACCTCAGAGAACTGTTAGGAAGGGACAATGAGCAAACCTATAGAAAGCATCTGATACATAATACTTTACTAAATATGTTTGGTATCCCTTGTTTTTTCTCTCCCACAAAAGACTTATATATCAACATCTCACAGAGATCATTTGAGTTTGAATCATTGGGAAAGGAAATGTATACATATTTATATGATATATAAATGTCAGTGCCATTTTGTTGTAGGATAAGATACCAGAGGGTGGTGGAAGTGAGGAAGCAAATGGTCACTTCGTTAGTTTTTATTTGATGTGTTCTTTTCTTCCTTTTTACCTTCCATTTTGACACTGGAGTAGGAACCTTCGTTTGAACCCCAGAAAGGAGATAGTGCAGAATGACAGATCATAAACATGGGTCTGCTCTATAACACACTGATATCGGAAGAGCTGGGTCCCAAATGCCAGATCGATCCTTGTGTATGGGACCATGGGCAGTCACTTCCTCTGAGCTGGCCTCCGCCCTTACACAGAAAAATTTGTATTTCCCAATGGTTAGGGATGGGGACTTGGTCGTCAGAGTTTGGTTTAAACTTGGAATCATTTAATAACTGGTTTCATGCT
>NW_012134303.1:1031134-1032428 GCF_000956105.1 Propithecus coquereli | reverse complement strand
TTTTTTTTTTTTTCAGTCCGATCTGCTCATTGTCTCCAGACCAGACCTGCTTCATTGGAAGTGTCCTCTCAGATGGTGATTAAACTGACATTGAGGCTTGGCTTGGTGGCTCATGCCTGTAATCCCTTCACTTTGGGAGGCTGAGGCAGAAGGATCCGTTGAGGTCAGGAGTTTGAGACCAGCCTGGGCACCATAACGAGACCCTGTCTCTACAAAAAATAAGAAATTAGCCGGGCATTAGTGGTGTGATCCTGTAGTCCTAGCTACTCAGGGGACTGAGGCAGAAGGATCCTGAGCCCAGGAGTCTGAGGCTATAGTGAACTATGATCACACTACTGCAGTGCAGCCTGGGTGACAGAGTGACACCCTGTCTGTAAAAAAAAAAAAACAAAATTAATAAGCCTTATTGAGAGGCTCCTCACTTAGGGTTGCCAGATTTAGCAAATAAAAATACAAAATGTCCTGTCAAATTCAAATTAGAAAATTACACGTCACATTCAGAGAAACAGAACCAATATGATGTGTGTATACACACACGCACACACACAAATATATATGGAGAGAGAGAGAGAGAGATATTAATATCGGCTCATACGATCATGGAGGCTAGAAGTCCAAAATCTGCAAGGTGGGCTGGCAGACTGGACATCAGAGAATATCCAGTGTTGCCATTCAAGTCCAAAGGCCATCTGATAGTAGAATTTTTTCTTGGTCATAGGAAGTCATACTTTTGCTCTATTTAGGCATGAGACCTGCTCACATGATCGAGGGCAATCTGCTTTACTCAGAGTCCACCATTTTAAATGTTAATCTGATCTGAAAAGACCCTTACAGGAACATGCAGAACAACGTTGACGAGATATCTGAACAATGTGGCCCAGCCAAGTTGACACATAAAATTGCCATCTCATTTACAGTAGAAAATTATTCATTGTTTACCCAGAATTCAAATTTGCGTGGGTGTTTTCTATTTTATCTGGCAACCATACCTGTGGAAGGCTCTGTGTTGAACCAGGGTGCTTTAGGCAACAGTCTCAGCTGAGCTCCCAATAGAAGCCAGCACCAGTCATCATCCACTTGACTGACCTCTTTTGGATGTTCCAGATAAGTGTTACCTCCAGAGCCACCCTTGAGGGAAGAGTAGCCCCAGGTGACAGACACCACATAGAGCAGACAACACTCAGCAGAGCCCATTCAACTCAGACTCCAGAGAGATAACAAGTAGCTGTTGTTTTGGGGATGTTTTGTTGAGCAGAAATGGATATCTAAAATATTATGATTTTAGTGAGTTTCC
>NW_012134303.1:1029009-1031084 GCF_000956105.1 Propithecus coquereli | reverse complement strand
GTATTTTCTTCTTCACCTTCTGGAATCCCTATCACCCTCAGGTTCAGTTTTTTCACACAATAACACATTTCTTGTAGTTTTACTTCTTTTTTCTTAATTTTCTGCTCAATCTCTGTGACTGACTTATTACATTGGAAGGAGTTGTCTTCAATATCTGAGATTCTTTCTTCTGTTTCATGTACCCTGTTCTTCAGGGTTTCCATTGTGTTTTGTAGTTCCCTGAATAAGTCCTTCATTTCCAGAAGACCGGTTTGATTTTTCTTTAATATTTCAATTTCTTTAGTGAATTTTTCTTCCAAGTCCTGGATTTTTTTTGTGGTTTCTTTGTGTTGGTCATCCATTTTTTCTTGCATATCATTGAGTTTTCTTACAATCCATGTTTGGAATTCTTCTGCTGTCATTTTAGTATTCTGGCCTTGGTTAATGTCCATTGCTGTGGAGCTGTTGTTCCTCTTTGGGGGTATACTTTCCATTTGATTTTTCATACTTCCAGAAATCTTTCACTGAGTCCTTCCCATCTGGATCAGCTGTTGCTTCTCTTCTTTCAGTTTTCATTTGGAAAGTAACACGTCCCTGTGTATTTTCTGCTCCAGTGTATGTTGTGGTAGTGAGGCAGATTGCAGGTGCTGCCTGTTAGCCTGGATGTGTGCACTTCTATGGTTACTTTATCTCCCGCTAGCGGGAGCCACTAGTATGTTGTTCAGGGTCCTTCTATCACAGCTGGGAGGCTGCTCCTGATGGGAGGGGTTACTTGGGGAACTTTTTTTGGTCTCTTGCCAGGATTTTTGTTCCCTGACCATGGACCTCACTGTTGGTAGCTGACCGGAGGCGGAAATCCAGCCCCAGAGTTGCTATCCTACTGGATGACCTAAATCGGTCTGACGAGCAAAGTCACTGGGCTGTGAGCTATTGGTCAGCGCCAAGGCCCCACGGACTGAAGCTTATTGCAGAGGGAAAGTGGCCCTTTATGTCTCGTGGCCGCAACCCCAGAGGTGGAGCCTACCACTTTCCATGCAAAAGATGCTGGCTAGGGGGAGGGGGCGCTGACCCAGTTCGCCCAGCACCCCAGAGCCTGCAATTCCCACAGGCGTTAGCCTCCCACAACTGAGGAAGTATTCAGAATTCACCCCTCAAAAATGGGCCTGGCTAGTTGACTTTAGGTCCTGCAAGGGCGGAGCTTATCACGAGAGTTCCCGGGCTGGGGAAGGGAGCTGCCCCACACTGTATAGCACCACAGCCACAGTGTTGTGGGCCCTAAGAATGGCGATCACCCACCCACAGGGCGCCAGCACTGGAGACGACTGTTCAGGGGTTGGTAGGCACCAGATCAGGGAGCGGAGTCATCAGGGTGCCCCGTTGTCTCTTTTATGTCACCCTCCCCCAATCTCACGCCTGTCCAGCAGTAGCTCTCACTCTTACTGACCCACCCTGAGCAGGCCTAATCACTGGCCACGGTTTCCAGGTTAGAGTCTTCTACTTAGTAATCACCTCCTTGATCTGGACCCACTGGATGCCAGAGACCAGCTTCCTGACTCCTAACTGCCTCCGGAGGTAGCCCAGACCAGCCCCTCCCCTGTGTGGTGCAGTCCTGGCACGGAGGTCTGGGGAGTTCAAGATGCTCCCCGCTACTGTCTCCTCTCCGCAGAGCCCCACGTCTCCTGCCATGATTCTGCACCCACTTCACGCAGGTCCCTGTCTCGGTGGGCTTGTAAGTCAGTGGGGAAGCTAGACTTTCTCTTCAGGGTCTGATCCCATTGCACTTGCTGGCGAGGCAGGTGCAGCCGTTCCACGCTCCACTCTCTATTGTCTGTCTTGCACTCTCCAGGTTTTGCTTTCCTATCTCTGGGTCACCTTTTCTTTTTCCTGTTTTTTGTGTCCCACACTGGATCTCAGCTGATTCACCTCGTTGTTTTTGTGGGAGAGTGATCCATTCATGTGTAGGAGACCGAGATCTACGCCTCTTTCTCTGGGAGCAGGAATCCGGGAGGTTACCTTAACTCTACCATTTTTTCCTCCTCTGAAGTATGTTTTCTACTGAATGTGTATAGCTTTCATACCATCATAAGCCAAAAAAA
>NW_012134303.1:1019703-1021569 GCF_000956105.1 Propithecus coquereli | reverse complement strand
GCTGAAGTGATTCTCCTGCCTCAGCCTCCTGAGTAGCTGGGATTACAGTTGTGCACCACCACACCCAGCTAATTTTTCTATTTTTTGTAGAGACGGGGTCTCGCTCTTGGTCAGGCTGATCTCCAACTCCTGAGCTCTAGTGATGCTTCTGCCTTGGCCTCCGAGAGTGCTGGGATCACAGGCGTGAGCCACCGCACTGGCCGAGCTAAGAGTTTTGAAAGTACGGGACCAGGAATGTGCAACCCTTCTTTCTCTTAAACCCATGAATTAGATGAGCCATTCCTGTGGTAGTGAAAAAGTAAGTGTATAGAGAGGGTAGAAGTGGTTTGGTGGTGAATATGTCTCCACATGGAAGAAAATATTGGGAATAGGGGATAAGAATTCCCCAGAATAAACCAATGTGTATTTCATTTGACTAGATTTCTGCCTACGAAATGATTTTGTTGTTTTAGGCTGGCTTCCTTCAGATAATTCTGAGATTCCTGAAATGACATTTTTTGATGTTCCTAAGTCATTTAGTCACATGATTATAGACAGTCTCTTAGTTTTCTGCCACAGATAGCTAACTGCTTACCATGGTGTGTGAGTTTTTCGGGTGCTCCTTCAGAGGGCTAGCTCATCTCCAAGAGCCCTAGGACACCTCCCCGGGTCTCTTTGTGCTGATGATCATCCCATAGTGTCACTTTATTTATTTTTTAATTTATGTTTGAGACTGGGTCTTGCTCTGTCACCTGGCTAGAGTGCAGTGGCATCATCATAGCTCAATGCAACCTCAAACTCCTGGGCTCCAGCAATCCTTCTGCCTCAGCCTCCCAAGTTGCTGGGACTACAGGCATGCGCCACCATGCCCCGCTAATTGTTCTACTTTTCGTAGAGATGGGGCCTCACTGTTGCTCAGGCTGGTCTCGAACTCCTCACCTCAAGCGATCCTCTGGCCTTGGCCTCCCAGAATGCTTGGATTATAGGCCTCAGCCCCTGCACTGGCCCCCTACTGTCACTTTTAAAGGAAACACAATTCGCCCCAAACTGGGAGATGCTTTGTTCTACCAAGCTGGGCATACTTCCACGAATCGCCTTTGTCTGAGGTTAGTTCCTCTAATTGTCGTGCTTTCTCAGGTGGTGGCCTAAAGAGTGAAGAGATGTTTTGCTTTCAGGTAAAGGCAAGGGGACAGAAGGCTGTGGAGAGGCATTTTCGGTGCGGAGAAGTAGCCGGCGGCATTGCGATTGCCATAGAAACGTGACGTCATTACGGCGACGGTGACGACTTTTTTATAGGGACCAACATGGCCTCGCGAGAAGAGAGGGGTCCTGCATTGAGGTGTTTGGACTGAGCTGGGGGTGCGGGTGCCCCGCGGTGGGGGCTGAACCTCCCTGGGGTGTGGGGAGACGAAGGGATGCCAGATCCAAATCGCTTCGTTCGTGTTTTGTGACTCGATACCCCGCTGTCTTGCAAGGGAGAGATGTGGGTCCCTCGTGGCCCCAGTGAGGGTGGCGTCCTGCTCCAGGGTGTTTTAAAGCTACTTGCCATGTAAAGGGCGGGCGCGGGAGAATGAGACAGGTAGGGACTCTCTCTGAGCCCAGTTTCCCCCTCTGTAAAATGGGCATGAAATTGCTGACCACAGGATTGCTGGGACCTTCGGTGAGAACACATGAGCAAGCCCATGGCTCTTTATTGTCGGATCATGAATGTCTGTATGAATTGAGGCCATTTCTTATTTCTTTTAAAATTTGTTAGGTGATAGATGAGAAAAGGAGAAGAAAACGTCTCTGGTGAGAAACCCATTGTACCTTCTGGTTGTCAGGATCACTACCCAATTGTATCAGTGTCATTGGTCACTAACCCAGTGCCTAGCATGGTGCTGGGCA
>NW_012134303.1:1015821-1018013 GCF_000956105.1 Propithecus coquereli | reverse complement strand
TCAATTTCCTCACTATAGATTGTAGTTTTGGGTGTCTCATCTATGAAATCTTCTCCTAACCCCTGTTCACAAGGATTTTATCCTGTGTTTTCTGCTAGAAGTCTTACAGCTTTAGGTTTTATATTTAATCTCTGATCCATTTTGAGTTGAGTTTTGTAAATGGTATGATACATGGGTCATATTTTATATTTGTGCATATGGATATGCACTTGTCCCAGCACCATTGTTTGAAAAGACTGTCCTTTCTCCACTGTATTGCCTTCGCATCTTTGTCAAAAATCAGTTCTTCATGTATTTGTGAGTTGATATCTGGACTCTTTATTCCTTTGATATACTTGTCCATCTTGGGGCTAATAGCACAGTGAGTTACCGTAGGTTTATAATGAGTCTTTGAATTCTATAGTGTTTGTTGTCCAACTTAAATTCTCTTTGATAGTCTAGGGCAGTGTCCCCAACCTTTTTGGCAGCTGAGACTGGTTTCATGGAACACAATTTTTCCATGGTGTTGGCGGGGATCAGTGTGGAGCTCTGTGGCCTGGTCCGTAACCGGCCACGGACTGGTACCAATCCACTGCCCGGGGGTTGAGGGGGTTGGGGACTGCAGGTCTAGGTCCTTTGCATTTCCAGATGAATTTTAGAATCAGCCTGTCAGTTTCCTTAAAAAAAAATTTTGTACGGTTTTTATTGGGATTGCACTGAAACTATAGATCAGTTTTGGGAGAATCAGCATCCTAACAATACTGACTGTTTTGACCCATGAACACAGTATGTCCTCTCCTTGTTTAGATTTCATTTAATTCTCTCAGCAAGATTTTGTGGTGTTCAGTGTACAGGTATTATATATCTGTGGACTGATTATTCATAATGTTTCATACTTTTTGATGCTGGTATACATGGCATTGTTTGTTAAGTATTATTCTTAATGATTATATTTTGACTGAACTGTCTGCAGTCGAATGTTTAACAATAGCTTTGAGGAATCCTTTTGGTTGAAGGCACAGGTTACTGTAGGATGGAAAAAGTATTTGATGCTTAACTTGTATTTACCTGTATTTCCACATCAGCTTTTAGAAATCACTGGCAATATGTTTAAACTAGGGAGGAAAATCTTCCAGAGGCGATTCTACAGGTCATTTTCAGAAAATCATACTAAAAAACATAGTTTAGCTGCTTTGAATTTTATATGCGTGGTTAGAAATGATTTTGTTGCAATGTGTAGTTTTACTTTTTTACCCACCAGTAAATCGACCTCAGTGAATTCCTGGGCTCCTGAGTGGTGAGAGGATGAGTGAGCATGCATGTGTGTGAGTGTGTATACATTTGCATGGCACTGAAGCTGCCGGAAATATTTATTGCAAGGAATACTTAAGGTTAATTACTGTGCATCAAGTCAGTCCTATTCAGTTCCTGCAACATATTAGGAAGAAGATTGGGGTGGTGGTGGTTTGTTTTTGTCAGCTTTCCTTGGCCAGCATGGTTTCTGTGGTGACTCAGTGGCAGCTGTGGGATTTCGTGCGGACTGAGCATCCATTTTGGATTGTGGCCTGAATCTCTTACATGCAGTTGCCTGTCTATCAGATAGAATATTAGCTTTTTCTTTTTTTTTTTTTTAAGACAGAGTCTCACTCTGTTGCCTGAGCTAGAGTGCTGTGGCATTAGCCTAGCTCACTGCTACCTTAAACTACTGGGCTCAAGCAATCCTCCTCCCTCAGCCTCCCAAGTAGCTGGGACTACTGGTGTGCCACCATGCCTGGCTAATTTTTTTCTATATATTTTTAGTTGTCCAGTTGATTTCTTTCTATTTTTAGTAGAGACGGGGTTTTGGTTTTTTTTCGGGCTGTTTTGGACTTCTTGGCTCAAACAATCCTCCTGCCTTTGCCTCCCAGAGTGCTAGGATTACAGGCATGAGCCACTGCACCCAGTCTGGACTTTTCATTCTTCGTACTTTTTTTATACTTTTATTACATATGTATTTGTCTCTACATGAAGTATGATATTATTTTCTTGCATATTTTATCTGTAGTTCGCTGGCTATCTGATGGAAAGGAGGAAAGAAGAAATATAAGAAAAACAAATACAAACTCACACCTTAACAGTAAGACCTTCCATATTCCTCCTTGTCCTGTGTATTCTCTTTCAGATTTACTGAAACAGACACACCCATTTTCTCAGTTTATATGCTGTAGAGAGCA
>NW_012134303.1:1003947-1005662 GCF_000956105.1 Propithecus coquereli | reverse complement strand
AAAAAAAAAAAAAATCCTATCAAATACATGTAAGTAATATAAACAGAGAAGAAAGTAACTTGTCTTTAAATATACAAAAAGAGGCTTAAGCTTTCTGTAACTAAGAGAAATGAAATGAAAACTACACTAAGATACCATTTCTCAGCTATTAGATTGGCAAAGAGCCAATGTTGGTCAACACACTGGGTTGACAAGACAGTGGAAGAACACGTGCTTTCATACCCTGTTTGCAGGGATGCAAATGGTATGATCACGGTAGTAGGCTCAATATTTACCCAACATGATACCACATCCTACTGCTTGGAATCTGTAAATCTAACTTTATATGGAAAAGGGTCTTTGCAGTTGTGATTAAGTTAATGATATTGAAATGGGGAGATTATCCAGGTGGACCCTAAATGCAATCATAAGTGTCCTTATAAGAGAGAAGCAGAGGGAGGGTTGATGGAGAGAAGAGGAAAAGGCAGTGTGGCCAAGGGGGCAGAGACTGGAGTGATGCAGCTACCAGCAAGCAAAGGAATGCCAGCAGCCACCAAGGGCTGGAAGAGATAAGGAGGCTCCCCTAGGGTCTCTGGAAGGAGTGCAACCCTGCCAACACCTTGATTTTTGCCCAGTGAAACTAATTTTGGACTTTTGGACTCCAAAACTGAGAAAATATTTCTGTTGTTTAATGACACCAAGTTTGTGGTAATTTATTCCAGTAGCCATAGAAAACTAATACAATCGCTATGATGGGGAATTTGATAAATCAAGCAATTTTATATATGCCCTTACACTTTGACTCAGATATATATGTGTGTGTACACACATACAAGCACATACATAAATTAAGAGTTATACTGGTAAATACACAAAAAGATGTTAGATATGGATATGATAATAGATACAGGTGTTCACTGAAGCACTATTTGAATAGCAAAAGAATGGAAACAAATATTCATCAATTGTGTGATGGATGAATAACAATCATACAACCACACAAAGGTGTACACTAAGCAAGTCCTGAAGAAAAATGATGAAAATCTACACATACGGCTATGGAGAGATCGCCAGAATATAATGTTTATTTATTTATGTTTTTTTTTTTTGCAGACAGAGTCTGGCTCTGTTGCCCTGAGCTAGAGTGCTGTGGCATCAGCCTAGCTCACAGCAACCTCAAACTCCTGAGCTCAAGGGATTTTCCTGCCTCAGCCTTCCGAGTAGCTGGGACTACAGGCACATATCACCATGCCAGGCTAATTTTTTCTATATATTTTTTTTAGTCAGAGTCTGGCTCTGTTGCCTGGGCTAGAGTGCTGTGGCATCAGCCTAGCTCACAGCAACCTCAAACTCCTGAGCTCAAGGGATTTTCCTGCCTCAGCCTCCCGAGTAGCTGGGACTACAGGCACATATCACCATGCCAGGCTAATTTTTTCTATATATTTTTTTTAGTTGTCCAGCTAATTTCTTTCTATTTTTTTTTTCTAGTAGAGACGGGATATGGCTCTTGCTCAGGCCGTTCTCAAACTCCTAACCTCGAGAGATCCCACCCCATCTCCTCGGCCTCCAGGAGTGCTAGGATTACAAGCGTGAGCCACTGCACCCGGCGCCAGGATATATATAATGTTAAGTGAAAAAAATCAACATACATAAAGGTATGAATAGCATGGGGGTACTTTTTAATAAAGGGAGGAATGAAAATATAAACATTTTTACTTAAAACTAGGAGAAAAGAA
>NW_012134303.1:1001679-1003897 GCF_000956105.1 Propithecus coquereli | reverse complement strand
ATATATATTAACAAGAGCAGCCTTAGACGAACACCACTCCTTGCTTCCCTGGTAAAACCTATCACAGAGCTTACCAAGTGAGTTCACAAACAGGCCTGTCTTACCACCATGGGGAAGTGGATTTGGGTCTGCTCAGAGGCATGATGTTGAATAGCTCTCATGAGCTTCTGAAATACCCAAGAATATTGAGAACATTTTGTGTCTAAAACTTGGAACTCAAGGGATATCAGAGAGAGATTTGATTCCTTCATGTACATGTCTGTGTTCTCATTAGGAGAAACAATGAGAAATGACTTTTCACAATGCCTCCTTAGCCCTGAGGCTCAGCCAGCCCCTACTGCTGTATCCCAACATTTCAAGGGCCATTGAAGTCCCACTCTATGCCATATACTCTGGACAAATTTTCTCATTAACCCTCTGGGTAGCTCTGTAAGGATGGTGTGGTCAGCCCCACTTCACAGATGACCAAGCTCAGGCTCACAGAGCCTAAGTCACCTCCCCAGACAAGTGGCAGGATTGAAATGAGGTTCCAGCCCTTGCCCTCCCTAGGGGACCTTGAGTAGCCTCCCCTTTAGAAGATGGGCTTCCAGGGCTTGAGAAATGGTCAGATCACACTCCCCTGCTATTGTGGCCCTCACTTAACACCCCTCTGGATGATGAAGATGACAGAAGAGATGAAATCCCACCCTTTGTGCCAAGAATCCTGGGAGTAGGACCCCATAAGTGGGCTGATCGCTGAAGTGGTGAGTGGGCTCAGGCAGAAGCTCAGGTGTTGGCCTTGGGACAGGTGAGCAAGAGGGAAGGAAAGTAACATGCACTGACCTACTATAAACAAATGTACTTTATATTTCATCATCTATAATCCTAACAGCTACTCTAGGTACCCATTATGCCCATTATTCTGATCAGGAATCCTTTAGAGAAGCTCCCTATCTGCAGCTCATTCTGAATTATTTTGAAGTTTTTACAAGTTTTTCCCATTTGTCCTTATGCTTCTGGGCTCTGAATGATGTAATTTCCCTGGGGGCTGCCATTGTAAGTTCCCAAGGAGGTGTCTATCTTTTTTTAAAAAAAATTATGATCTGTGAAGTTTTTTTTATTGATACATAGTATTTGTACATATTTATGGGGTACATGGGATCTATAAAGTTGGTCACAATATTGTTGAAATTAAAAAACAATTTCTAAATTTAAGCAAAAGCACCAAGAATTATCTGAAAACTTTGGAGAAAATATTTGGAAACCACACCTCATACATGGGGTTAGGATCCATGATTTGTGAAACACAGTAACAAAGAGATTGGCAAGTAATTTCAACAAAAAATTTCATCTCCTTTAATACTAACAGCTATTCAAGGCACCCATCATTATGACCATTGTTCAGTTCAGGCTACTGCCTTTAGGGGAGTTTATGTAAATCAGGGAGACACCTTTGTTATCTCCTGATCAGCTTCTAACTCTGGAATAGTCTAAAGTTTTATCGTTTTCTCTTGATGCCTCCAGGGCTCTGAATGCTCTGATCTCCCCCCAGGCTGACAATAAGTGCTCCTCAAGGTGTTTTTCATTTTTTTTTTTTCAGACAGAAGTCTGAACTGCAGCTTGAACATCGCTGAGCAGGAAGGTGGAAGGGAGGGGCTGTGGCCCAAGCCAACCAGACAAGAGCTTTCTGGAGAAGGAAGATGGGGGAAGGGAGAGGGAGAAGGGAAGTCTGGATGGAAAAGGGATTACTCCAAGTGTCCATGGATACTGACAGCCTCCCAACAGAAATTCCCGTCTCCTTCTATGCCTAAGAGAATGGTGTATGTGACTGGGTAAAAAAGATCATTTTTATTTTATTGGCCCATGAATTGACAGAAAGATTAATATAACAGAATAGAATACACTGACATAGGCCAAATTATACTTAGAAATTTAGACTCTGATGAAGGTAGCATTTCAAATCAGTGAAGATATGATGGATGATTTAAGAAGTGGAATTGTGATGGTTAGATAACCATATAGTGAAAAGGTAAGAAGGGATCCATTTCTCCATCTTACAGTAGGGAAAGTTCCAAATAGTTCTGAATTAAATGTAAAAAAAAACAATTCTATATAACCATTAGAAGAAAATATAGGTTCATTCCTCTATAATGTAGAAGTGGAAGAAACTTTCCTAACTAAGAATCAATATTCAGAGGGGAGGTGGGGGTTAAAAAAAGAATCAATATTCAGGAGCAGG
>NW_012134303.1:986764-989260 GCF_000956105.1 Propithecus coquereli | reverse complement strand
GTGTTAAGAATGTCTCTCAGTGACATATGTTGAGGTCAAGTTTAGAGAGGACCTATACTACACTTTCTGGAGTCTTTTCGAATAACACAAGAGCTAGACCTCAACATGCTTCTGTGCAGACCACAATGCCATCCCCCTGATGGATAGCAAGCCTGTCTGTGACCTCACAGATCAGGATGGAACCCTCCAAGATGCAAGGTGTGATATAGTTCTGCCCAAAACCTGCTTCTGCACACTGCAGCTGAATGCTCCCCTCTTGCTGCCATCAGTGGTAGAGACCTGAGAAGCTGCATCCTCTCAGTCACTGAGCTCCACAGATTCAGTCACTTGTGTGAAGGGCTCTGCGCTGGAAGATAAAAATCCATGAATTACCAGCACACGTTTGGCACATCATGCATCCACCCATCCATCCACCCATCCCTACAGTTAGCAGACACTAAGGCCAAACTCTGCACCATCCCTTTGGTTAAGTTTCAGGCATCTCCAGAATGGGAGCTGGGAAGTAAAGTGTGGAAAGAGGGGTGTGGGGAATTCAGATGGCAGATCTAAGAAGAGATGCCTCCTTCCCGCTAATATTTCAACCTGACACAGTCTCTTATCATTGATGACTTACAAACATAATTTAATGCCCTGGACTCCTCTCTACATCTCTACTTACTGTCCTATTTACGTATAGTCACCCATTTGCAAAGGGGAGAAGAATTCTCCATACTCAACTCACATCTCCCTGCACCTCCCTCCACCTCAGTCCTGTTCCTCATCTAATGGGGCTCTGTTTTCCTACCCTCCACTGAAATGCTCCTCCAGAAAGCCAACAGCCACCTCTTTGTCACATTCATAGATCAAGAGTGTTGAAATGAAGGTCCAAATGGGGAAAAATCCTTCTTTTCCGAAGGCAAAATTCACTTGCTTCTATACAGACGAAAATTATATTTAAATGCTCTATTTACCTAAAAACTGGAGCTGTAAAAATAGCTTCCATAGAGTCAGAGTGAGATAATGTGAAGACTGAGCTATAGACACTGTGCTTTCAAATGAAGCACACATTTTCGCAAACACATCTCATACTATTGCTTCCATGAGAGGGATTTTTGAAGTAGGTTTACTGCATGTTAACAATAATTTTTTATGGCCACTTCAATAACCTCTGCTTCTCTATTGTTTTCTTTCTTTCTGAAGGGATTACTAAGTATGCAATAAATAATCTGAAATTATAATGTTTCATACTTTGCCATGGTTAAATATATTGCCTAAAAGCACTGCATAATATACCATTATTAGACAATATAACTTGATGGAATTAAGACCACTGGGACTTAATGATGGTATGTCTGAGGCTGTGAGAGGAGAGGAGGTGAAGGGATTGCCTGAGCAGGAGCCTGAAATAAGGGCAGATGTTAACTGCCTAGTTGGGGGACATATATTAGTGATCTGGGAGAACATCAAAGCATGCTCCAACCTCAGAGCCTAAGTGGTCTCATGCATGGAAAGCCGTGGGCAGCCTGACACGAAAACTTCTCATGGCTGTAGAGGTAGATTGCCATATGTCAGCCCGGGAGAAGGGTCTCGGGGCTTCCAGTGTTTGAACACTGGGCCAAGTTCCTTCTCTCCCTTTTTCTAAACAATGCCTCAGTTAATGTAAAACCAGTCTTCCAGTGGAAATCATGTAGTTTCTTTGTTCCTTGATCAAATGGGTCACAGCTACTAAACTTAGAAATTGATATCCATGTACATAGCTTGAGTTTGGGATAAAATTATTTAGTTTACCTTGATCAAAAGCATTGTACCTACTGAAGAATTATGTGTTTTTCACTTCCAGAAAGGAGGAGGAAATTAGCTAGTAGACCTCGTGATTTTGGGGGGAGCCCCAAGACCTTTGATCATGGTACCCCGTGATTTTTTCACATGAGATCATTGTATTTTGCAGCATAGCAAAGAGAATTATAAGCAAGTGCTGGGTTTCAGTTGTCACCACCTTGGCACCAGAGTGCTGGTGGTCCCCTGATTTCCCGCTTTCTTAAATATTATTTCTGTTTCTGTGTCTCTGTTTCATTCATCTCTTGCAACACAGTCTGCCAGGGGACCCTATCTTTATTAGGGATGTCGTGAACCCCCGATAATAACTGTGCTGAAATATGGTGGTGAGAGGGAACTCTTGCAGTCTCCTGACTGTTAGGTCAAAATTATTTTCCTGCACCACACAAATCATGATGCTGGAATGTCTTTTGGGATGTCTCCATTCAGTAAAATATCCCAACTGTAAAGTAAGTCCACATGAATCCATGCTGATATAAGTACATGTTTGTTTTGATAAAGAAACCGGTGAGAGAAGAAAATTGTCTTGATCAAATAATTCTAAATAATATATGTGGTTATTGGCACTTCAGGAGGTGAAGTTTAAGCTCCCTAAGGTCAGGGCTGACTTAGTGACTCACTTCTAAAGAACAGAGTGTAGGGATGTAAAATAGTTGCTGCACACTGGAGAAACTTGCCAAA
>NW_012134303.1:985069-986714 GCF_000956105.1 Propithecus coquereli | reverse complement strand
GCATAACCCAAATAGCATGATTACATAATGATCACATGGAAATGTTAAGGGACGTGTATAAGTTTCCATCATGTATTAACTCATGTGTCATTACTTCGTGTGGGAGTGATTTGTCAGATTACTTAGAAAAAGGAAAGCAATCGTTGAACCAGTTTCATAGGGTTGAAAACCATCAAAACCATCAGCCCATTTCACTTTATTTCATGTACTTTTTCATCCCATTTTTTATCTTCTATGTTAATTTCTCAAGAAAAATATGTGGAATGTAACCCAGCAAGATGAGGCTTTGCAGAAGAACAATGCAATAGAACACTGGGGGCCAGGCACATTGTAAGGCCTTAGGTAAGTCATTTCCCTTGTGTTGGCTGTTTTTAGGTCACGCCTCTCAGATCCATATAGAGATTAGTGAGATCCCATCTGGGAAAACACTTTTGAGACCTTAGATGGGAAGAGAGGCACAATGATTTCCAAGAAACTATTTTCCAA
Source organism: Propithecus coquereli (assembly GCF_000956105.1). NCBI lineage: Eukaryota > Metazoa > Chordata > Mammalia > Primates > Indriidae > Propithecus > Propithecus coquereli. The sequence goes on along the minus strand of NW_012134303.1, from coordinate 986,228 downwards.
TCTAAACTGGGAAATATCATAATCTGTGTTTGACGAACTGAGTAAATATTATGTAAGTCCTTGTATTATTTGGTAATTGAATGACCATTTGGGCATCATCATAGGGTGGGAGGAACATAAAGTCCCATACAAGGGCAGGCAGAACCCGTGACCTCAGGGAGCCATGGGGACTCATGTTTCCCGAACGCTGGTGCTTTCCTATGTCATGTATTTCCCACAGCATTCCTGGGAGGTAAAGGATATGATCTCTGTGCCATTTTGTAGCTGGAGACACAATGATGTATAGAGGTTAAGAAACCTGGCTGGGGAGCATCCTGCACTGGGTGAAAAAGCAGAGCCTGGCACCCTATATGTCCCCGTGCGGACTGTGTGACACTGAACTGCACATCTCACTGTACTCAAGTAAATCTCGCTTTCCTGCTGATCCTGGTCACTACTGGAATCTGTATCTTCACCTCTGAAGCCAGGCTGCTAGTCCTGCCTCTCTCTCTGCAAGTCAGAGAACCTCACTGGACTTCAGTTTCCTACTGTGTAAGGACAAGGGAGTCTGGGTCAGTGCTGTAGAAAGTGGAGTCCCCAGATGGCCTACATGGTGAGGAATATGCACTAATAGAGGGACAGATGTCATCCTGAGGATGAGTGCTTGAGGGAGCAGACCTCTGATGCGTACAGTTCGAGGTCTGTCCTGTAATAGAAATTGGTAAATCAACCTGGAAAGGTTGTACTAAGTGACATCCACGTAAGCAGCATGAGACAGTGTAGACTTCCCCACACACGCACCACACTGGAATCCTCACTAGTTTCTTTTTACACTTTAATGACATAACAAGGGGAAATTTTTTCACGGTCATCATATTTAGCTGAATATTAAGATGACTTTAAAAATTCCCTCATATACAAAATGCTCTGATAATCGCCATTGCATATTTGTTTTTATTGCAAAGTGGTCCCGTTTCACAAGCAGCCTAAAAACAATGAGGCCAGGCACAGTGTCTCACACCTGTAATCCTAGCACTCTAGGAGGCTGAGGTGGGAGAATTCCTTGAGGTCAGGAATTTGAGACCAGCCTGAGCTAGAGTGAGACTCTGACTTTACTAAAAATAGAAAAAATTAGCCGGGCGTGGTGTTGCATGCTTGTAGATCCAGCTACTAGGGAGGG
>NW_012134303.1:978750-981193 GCF_000956105.1 Propithecus coquereli | reverse complement strand
CACAAAGACATAAAGCTTATGTGTGGTTCCTGGGTTTGGGAGTGTGTTCAGGTTTCACTGTGTTCAAGCACCCTCGGACTTTGCTGGGTGATGGAAATGTCTGAAACTCGATCATGGTGGCACAACTCTACATATTTACTAAAAATCATACAATTCGACCTTTAAAATGCATGCATTTTGTCGTCTGTAAATTATATTGCAAGAAAGCTGTTAAAAATATCATATTGTCCTGGGCTTCTGTTGTACCACAGTAATGATCAAACTTTTCATACAAAGGCCATAATGCATGTTTTATATAAACATGTATTTATATAAAACTATAGCTGTATCCCAGCCCTGCTGATTCTCTCCTGTGTTCCTCCAAGCAGAAACCTTTCTCTTCTAACCACAACCCGCATGTTACTTTGGGTTTCACTTGTGTAAAATTCGATTTTCCTCTGATTATTCTCTCATCTTCCAATTGTGGCAGTGGCTTGAGAGGGGGGCCACATCAAAATCCAGGGTGTTCTCTCTGTGCCAGGATGCCAGCATTATTACTTCCTTCACTCCCCTGTGTGTTTTCTCACATAACTTCTGTTGGGGAGTCTAAATGACACACTTTTATGGGTGTCAGTGTGGCAATACTTATCAGAGGGCTCCATAGGTGCTTACCCTTTGCACCAACCATTTACCTTGCACCAATTTATCTTCAGGATGTAGATAAGGACGCAGATAAGTATCTAGTTTACAGACTGCCGTTCTGATAATTCTCTGCTTTTACTTCTGAGCCTTGTTAAGCTTGAAAGAGCCAATCCCTCAAGATGAATTGAGTGGAAAATTGGGCCTAAATTAAAACTAGAGCCAAACAGCCATTTGCTGACTAGAGGTCACACATGTACTCAGTTAAGTTCTGGGAGATCCCACACCTCTGCTTAACTTTAGGACTTTCATAGCTGCCTGTTCCTGTTCATGCTGCTTGAACAACCTAACAGGCTGTTATCTACATGAAGGAATCAGAACTTAGCAAGCATCGACCAATCAGAACTAAGCAAGTTGTGATGCTTCAATTGCATAAGTTGATCTGAGTGGGAACTTGCACAGGATCTTTCTCTATAAAGGACAAACTCTCCCGTTGTTCTCTGGGACAGCACGTTTGTTTTATATTGAATTCCGTATCTTCCTCATTTGCAAACTGGTCACTGTAGAGGACATTTTGTCTGGGAACGGTTTCTTGTTGTTTTTCTCAGAATATGCCTGTGGGCTTGAACGCAAGTCCAGGGCGCCCTGATCTGAAAACAGTAAGGGCTAGAGAGTTGAGGATGAAAACATCGGCTCTCCGGAGACGAAACAACAAGGAACAGGAACATGTTGAGTCCGGACAGTGTGCGAACAAAGAAATTGCGGTGGGACAGTTGCCAAACAGGCTGTGTTATAAATAAAGAAACTACAGCAAGAAGTTGCTGCAGTCTTGTACCGTCTTTTTGTGTCTGTGTCTCTTTGTCTCTGTGTTCATTCCTCGTCCCTAGAAACGGGCCACGACAGGTCACTGGAATAAAGTCTCTTTCTTCTAAATTCCTTTTTGGAGAACTTTTGTTCACAGCCTGAATTCAGGAGAGGAGACCCAATGGGACACAATACCATGGAGAGTCAGAAGGAAGCAGAGGGAAATGCTGTGTGTTGAGTGACATGCACCCACATGCTTACACACACACTCATACATTGACCATGTTGTGTGATCACAATACTAGAATTCTCATGAGACCATTGCTGGGCTCCAGGAGGACACACTCTGCTCACCAGTGAAAACAGCCACATGAACTCTGCCCTGAAGTGTGCCCTTCAGCAGAGCAGAGACTCTGAAAATATGCCATCTACACAATGTAGAAATAAGGAATATCAGAACACTCTGGAAAACATAAGGTTATGAAAATTGATTATGTCAGATCCATAGGATGGAATTCTTGGTAGGCAACAAAATGAGCTATTATGAAGACAAAATTGAAGGGTGATTTTTGCCTATGAGATTAGCTACCATTCATAGTTTTCTAAAGTGTGCAGAAACAGGAACTTTCTTGCTGTGATGTTAGGAATATAAATTAGCAATAGTATTTTGAATTCATTATGTTAATAAAAAATTTTAGTTTCCAGGGTTTTGAGAGGACACTTTAGGAACTTATAAAAATGTTTAAAAAGACATTTGTATATATAGGCACTGAAAGTTAAGTGTACTAATGTCTGTAATATTAATGAAAATCATGGTAAGGGAATTGAATTTCCCTAACTAAGGTAGTGGGGGAAATAAAGTGTATTTTTTTGGGAGGTCAATAATCAGTTTATTGTTTTTACCATTTAACTCTGGCTCAGAAAGTAATAATTAATGTACAATCCATAAGTGTATACAAATTCCATATCACATTTCCCCCTATTTTATAATAAAAGAAAAAAGGCTTAACGTTTAAGAGGA
>NW_012134303.1:971934-974767 GCF_000956105.1 Propithecus coquereli | reverse complement strand
ACTTTAAAATTAAACAGGTCAGAATTTAAAAAGAAAAAATGTTATACAACTCTGTGGGGAACACTTACTGTCAGCCTGGAGGGAGATTAGAGCATTCAGAGCCCTGGAGGCATCAAGAGAAAATGATAAATCTTTAGAGGATTCCAGAGTTGGAAGCTGCCCAGGAGATAACAAAGGTATCTCCCTGATTTACATAAACTCCCCTAAAAGCAGCACCCTTGTTAGGTTCGTCTGTGTGAATGTTCACTGGTCCCCTGATTCCCAGTTTCAAGAATGAGTGTTTTCTCCTTGGTATTGAGTCGAGCCCATGACTGAGTGATCACAAACACAGAGCAATTTTATACCAACAGTTCATCAACCAAAAGAAAGAATGAAAGTAAAGAAAGAAGGTACACAAAGTGAAAATATCCTCCAGAGAGATTACAATGGGTCAGTCTCCAAGAGTGGAAAAAGGCGCCTGAGGCTGAACACATGCTGCCTTTTATAAGCCCACTAGTTTGTCCCACCTTTCATCTGGAAGGATTGGTTTCCATTTCCCACCTTTGGGGGTGACTACAGGTTGGTGTTATATAACAGGTAACAGGACAGGTTACATAACAGGGTACATTATATAACAGTTTCCCTTTGGGCACACGTGTCTTTTCCAAAATTCTCCACGAAGCTGCGCCCATGTTATGCTAATTAGATTGTAATGATCTCTATGTCAGTTAAAGGTTACTAGGAACTTTTTACTAACGTATGTTCCCAGCAGGGAACAGTTCCTAGCCACAATTTGGTTACTAGCTGCAATTCTCTTCCCACTCTCTACCCTTAGCCAACTCCTTGCCAGCTTTTTACCCTCCCGCAGACCTAACACCCTGACCTGAATAATGGTCATAGTGGTGGCTGCAAGGATTAAAGAAAAATAGCTGTTAGGATTAAAGGAGATGAAATTTAACGTACATTTGCTTACAGTAGGTCAGTGCATGTTACTTTCCTTCCCTCTGACTCACCTGCCCAAAGGGCAACACCTGAGCTTCTGCCTGAGCCCACTCGTCACTTCAGGGATCAACCACCTCCTGGGGCCCTGTACCCAGGTCTCTTGGTATAAAGGCCAGGATTTTATCTTTTCTGTCATCTTCATTACCCAGAGGGGTTGTTGAGTGAGGTCCTGTGGGGCCACAATGGCAGGGGAGTGTGATCTGACCATTTATCCAGCCCTGGAAGCCCATCTTCTAAAAAGGAGGCTGCTGAGGGTCCCCTAGGGAGGGCGAGGGCTGGAACCTCATTCCAATCCTTCCACTTGTCTGGGGAGGTGACTTAGGCTCTGTGAGCCTGAGCTTGGTCATCTGTGAAGTGGGAATGACCACACCATCCTTACGGAGCTGCCCAGAGGGTACATGAGAAAACCCGTCCAGAGTTTATGGCATGGAGTGGGACTTCAATGGCCCTTGAAATGTTGGGACACAGCAGTAGGGGCTGGCTGAGTCTCAGGGCTAAGGAGGCATTGTGAAAAGTTATATCTCATTGTTTCTCCTAATGAGAACACAGGCTTCTAGACGAGGGAAGCAAATCTCTGTCTGATATCCCTTGAGTTCCAGGTTTTAGAGACAGAAGCTTGTCTACACTCTTTAGTGTTTTATAATCTCATAAGAGCTGTTCAACATCATGTCTCTGACAAGACTCAAATCTAGTTCCACATGTAGGGAAGACAGGTGTGTCTTTGAACTTACCTGGTGAGCTCAGTGACAGATCTCACCAGGGAAGCAAGGTTTGGTGTTTGCCTAATGGCTGCTCCTGGACTGCTTGATATGTTCATATATTTATAGGAAAATTCTGGAGCCATCCTGCAGTCACCAGTGTAGGATCCTCAGATCATGCATTAACCAGCCACAATCACACCAGGATTTCACCTATGGCTTCCTCCCTGAGCGACAAAAATCCAATTGTTGCTAACATTTTTTTCACACCATTGTCCATTCTTTAATTTACTTATAACTAAATATGTATTGAGATAAAGCCCCTATTATTGCACTGGAGGTGTCACATGTTCTCCCAAGTGGAAATAAGGAGGTCAGAAGGGAAATGAATATATGGGCAACTTCATGGCTTAAATCTGAGATGAGATGGCTTTTTCACATTAACTTGGGAATTTGCTCAACTCTAAAGGAATTGAAGATTTGAAAAAAAATTCCTCTGTGAACTTTTCATCTCCATTTAGCCACAGGATACTTCTCTCTATAAATATCCTTGTGTCTATCTGTAGGTCTCTCTCTTCCCTTTCAAATTCAAAGTACCAAAAAGAGTTTCCTATATTCTCTGTTAACATTCTTCAGTTCCCACTGACTCCTTACCGCACTGCACTATGGCTTCTGTCCCAGGATTGTGATGATCGTTGATCTCACCAAGGTCTCAATCCACCTTTTTGTTGCTAGGTCCAGTTTTTTGTATAAATATATTAACATGATGAGCATTTCTTTCAATGACCTCCTAAAATGTGCATGCTTATGCAGACTGCTTCTTTCGCCTAACAACAAATGTTTGACAGTTTCTGGAGCTGAGGTAGTGGACACAAATCCAAGCTGTTCCAGTCCCTAACTGTGCAGTCTTGGGCAAAGTCCTCCTTCCTTCTGTCCCTCAGTTTCTCATCTATGAAATGGGGATTAGCCACAGTTTCTATCTTGTAAGGGTGCTATGAGCACTGAATGACAATACATAAAATCATATGGTATATAATACATTTTAGTTATCTTTATTGATTTTTACATACCTTATTGGCAATAGTATCACTGTAGACATGAGAAAGTAGGCTATAGACCAATGTTTACTCACAAGCAATGACAATGTGATATGC
>NW_012134303.1:967984-970109 GCF_000956105.1 Propithecus coquereli | reverse complement strand
TCTCAATTTCATTTATTTCTGCTTCGATCTTTATTGTTTCTTTGCTTCTACTAATTTGGGATATGATTTGTTCTCCCTTTTCTAGTTCCTTGAGGTACATGTTGTTTATTTGAAGGCTTTCTTCTTTTTTAATATACGCATTTATTGCTATAAACTTCTCCCTTAGTACTGCTTTTGCTGTATCCCATAGATTTTGTTACGTTTTATTTCCATTTTCATTAGTTCCAAGAAATTTTTAAATTTCTTTCTTAATTTCTTCATTGACCCACTCACCGGTCATTCAGTATCATGTTGTTTAATTTCCATATGTTTGAGTAGTTTTCAAGGTTCCTCTTGCTATTGATTTCTAGTTTTATTTCATTGTGGTCACAAAAGATACTTGATATGATTTCTACCTTTTTGAATTTGTTGAGACCTGTTTTGTGGTGTAAGATATGGTCTATTCTTTAGAATGGTCCATGTGCTGATGAAAAGCATGTATATCTGCAGCATTTGGGTGAAATATTCTGTAAATGTCAGTTAGGCCTATTTGGTCTAGTGTGTATTTTAATTTTGGTGTTTCTTTGTTGATTTTCTGCCTGAGTGACCTGTTCATTACTGAGAGTGAAGTATTGAAGTCTCCAATATTATTATATTGAAGTTTATCTCTCCCTTTAGATGGATTAATGTTTGCTCCATATACTTGCATGTTCCTGTGTTTGGTGTATAGATATTTATAATTGTTATTTTCTCTTGCTTAATTGATTTCCTTATCTTTATATAGTGACATTGTCTCTTTTTACAGTCTTTGATTTTTAGTCTATATTATCTAAGCATAGCTACTCCTGCTGTTCTGTGGTTTCCAGTTGAATGGGATATCTTTTTTCATCTTTTCATTTTCAGTCTGTGTGTCTTTATAAGTGAAGTGGCTTTCTCGTAGGCAGCATATAGTTAGGTATTGTTTCTTTATTCATTTAGCCACTCTAAGCCTTTTAATTGGAAAATTGATTTTACTTACATTCAGTGATATTATTGATAAGTAAGGACTTAATATTGCCATTTTGTTGCTTGTTTTCTGGTTATTTTGTAACACCTCTTTTCTTTTTTCCTCCTTTCTTGCTGTCTTCCTTTATGGTTAAGTCATTTTCCCCAGTAGTATGTTTTAATTTATTGATTTTTATTTTTAGTGAATCTATTACAGGTTTTTGTATTGTGATTACCATGTGGCTTACAAAAAACATCTTACAGATTTAACAAGTTATTTTTAAGAGATGTCAACTTATCTTAGATCATAAAGAAATGAATAGAAACAAACAAAAAGAAATAAACCTCTACGTTTTAACTTCATCTTCTCCATTTTGACTTTTTATTGTCTCAGTTTACATATTTTATATTGCCTATCTCTTAACAGGTTGCTGTATTGTTGTTTTTGATATATTTGTCTTTTGGGCTTCATACTAGAGTTATGAGTGGATTGCACACTATAATTACAGTATTAGACTATTCTGGGTTTTTTAGTGTACTTACTTTTACCAGTGGGTTTTATACTTTCAAATATTTTCTTTTTGCATGCTAGTGTTTTTTTCTCTTTCAATTTGAAGAACTCCCTTTAGCATTTCTTCTAAGATGGGTCTGGTGCTGGTAAATTCTCTCAGCTTTTGTTTGCCTGGAAAGACTTTATCTCTCCTTCATGTTTGAAGGAAAGCTTGCTGGGTACAGATTTCTTTGTTGACAGTTTTGTTTTCTTCTTTCAGCACTTTGCATATGTCATCACTCCCTCTTGACCTGTGTGGTTTCTGTTCAGAAGTCTTTTGGAAGACAAATTGGAACTCCTTTACATGTCATTTATTTCTTTTCTCTTGCTGCTTTTAGTATCCTCTCTTTGTCCTTGACCTTTAAGAGTTTTGTTATTATATGCTTTGGGGTAAACTTATTTGGGTCAAATCTGTTTGGTGGTCTCTGACCTTCCTGTACCTGGATATTTATCTTTTTCTCAAGTTTTGGAAAGTTTTCTGTTACTATTTCTTTGAATAAGCTTTCTACCCTTTGCTCTTCCTCAACTCCCTCTTGAATACAAATAATTCTTAAATTTGATCTTTTGAGGTAATTTTCTATATCTTGTAGGTGTCTTCACTCCTTATTATTA
>NW_012134303.1:965631-966549 GCF_000956105.1 Propithecus coquereli | reverse complement strand
TTTTTTTTTGAGACAGTCTCACTCTGTTGCCTGGTCTAGAGTGCCATGGCATCAGCCTAGCTCACAGCAAGCTCAAACTTGTGGGCTCAAGCAATCCTTCTGCCTCAGCCTCCTAAGTAGCTGGGACTGCAGCCATTTGCCACCGTGCCGGGCTAATTTTTTCTATATGTTTTTAGTTGTCCAGCTGATTTCTTTGTATTTTTTTAGTAGAGATGGGGTCTCACTCTTGCTCAGGCTGGTCTCGAACTCCTGAGCTCAAACAATCTGCCCGCCTCAGCCTCCCAGAGTGCTAAGGATTACCAGCGTGAGCCACCGCGCCTGGCCTTATCTGGCTTTTTGAATTGAATGTTTAATTTATTTTCATTTTTATTGATATAGGTATTTAATGCTTAAAATATTCTCTTACTAGTGTTCTAGCTATAGATTCTATTATGTTCTGATTTCATTATCATTATTCTGATACAATTCTATCATTTGAATCTGTATTTGCATTTGGGCCCACTATTTAACAGCCTCAGGTATTAGTATGATTTTTTGTATTTCTCTTTGCCTCTCTTGTAGTTTTTCCTTTCTCAATATTTTTGCTCTGTGACTGAGTACATAAGTGTTAACAGCTAATATCTTCCTGTTGAATATTACCTTTTAGCATTAGCAGGTATTCTGTCTTTTAAAATCCATTTTTCTCTTAATGCTGCACTCTTAAATATCAAGGTTGTAACTCCCGATTTCTTTTTATTTGCAATTGCTTAGTATATGTTTGCTTATTTTTAAATTTTTAACATAATTGAATACCTTTGTTTTAGGTATGTTTCTTGAAAATAAATAGTTTTGGATTTTACTTTGATAGGCAATATGCAAATCTTTTCTTTTTCTTTTTTTTTTTTTTTTGAGACAGAGTGTCACTGTGTTCCCCGGGCT
>NW_012134303.1:959436-965581 GCF_000956105.1 Propithecus coquereli | reverse complement strand
TAATTCTTAAATTTGATCTTTTGAGGTAATTTTCTATATCTTGTAGGTGTCTTCACTCCTTATTATTATTTTTTATTTTTTCCCCTCCTTTTCAAATAGCCTGTCTTTGAGCTCGTTGATTCTTTCCTCTGCTTGATTCATTCTGCTGTTGAGAACCTCTAGTGAATTTTTCAGTTCAGTAAATGTATTGCTTAGTCCAAGATTTCTGTAGTTTTTGTTTGTTTGTTTATTTGTTTTAATCTCTTTGTTAAATTTCTCTGATAAATTTCTGAATTGTTTGTCTGTGTTATCTTGGAGATCACTGAGTTTCCTTAACACTAGTATTTTGAATTCTTAGTCAGAGAGTTCACATATTACTGCTTTCTTGGTACCATATTACTGGTTCCTTGCTTTGTCAGTTTGGGGAAGTCATGGTTCCCTGTTGGCTGTTGTTTCTTGTGGATGTATGTCTATGTCTTTGCATTAAAGGATTAGTTATTTATTACATTCTTCTCTGTCTGGCTTGTTTTGTTTTGTTTTTGTTTTTTTTTTACTGGTTATATTTGCTTAGAGATTCTTTACCACTAGGTTGCTGCCTCCTTTTTGGCTCTAGGTGGTGCTTTAAGCCTAGGTTTGCCTTGGTACTAGTAAATGATCAGAGCACTGCCCATTCAGAATGGGAGAGGTCCCAAAGGACATACCCTGGCATTGTGGAAAGGTTGGCTAAGGATTCATTCCCCAGGGACCTGTTGACATACCTCCTATAGCATGTGCTGATGAACACCCACTCTGATGTGGTGTCCACTTTGGCTGAGTTACAGAGCAAAGTTTCCAGGGCTCAGAATGGTAGTCCTTCATTTCCCCTTTTTCTCTGCCTGTCCTCAGGGATATTTCTTTCATCAGCCTCTCCCAATGCTTCCCGTGGATTACAACAGGGACAGAACTCCTCCCAGGAAACCCAAGATGGTGGGGAAACTGGTTGTCTACCTTGATCTGACTTTTTCCAATGTAGACATGAGTTTGGGGAAAATTTTCTGAGCACTTCGTGCCAGGTGAATGGGAAAAGGAGCATCACAGATGTGGAGGTCTCATTCTTTTAATGTCTTCTCAGACTTTTTTCATTTCTCTGTGGTCCCAGGAACTGTCTTATTGTCATTTGAGTTCTGAGATATTGCTGGTGACAATCTCAGTGCTGTGTATTTGTTTTTGGTTTTCCGTGGCAGGGAGTGAAGCCAGCTTGCTTCTATGCTGCCATTTAGGAACCAGAAGTCAACTTTCTCATTTTATTTTTTTTTTTATTTCAGCATATTATGGGGGTACAGATGTTTAGGTAACTTTCTCATTTTAAATGCTGTGCATTTGTCTATCCCTCCATTTTCTTGATTAATTTACCCAGTGAGCTTTCAGGATTTTGATATCCTCCCTATATAAACCTGCCTTTACCTTTGTGTATAAATTCTACTGTGTTTTTGTTTTCTAACCTATTCATTTCTACTTCAACCTACTCCTTTCCATCTGCATTTTTTTAGTTTACATTGTGGTCCTTTATTTGGCTTTTTGTTTTTTGTTGTTTTTTTTTTTTTTTTTGAGACAGTCTCACTCTGTTGCCTGGTCTAGAGTGCCGTGGCATCAGCCTAGCTCACAGCAAGCTCAAACTTGTGGGCTCAAGCGATCCTTCTGCCTCAGCCTCCTAAGTAGCTGGGACTGCAGCCATTTGCCACCATGCCGGGCTAATTTTTTCTATATGTTTTTAGTTGTCCAGCTGATTTCTTTGTATTTTTTTAGTAGAGATGGGGTCTCGCTCTTGCTCAGGCTGGTTTCGAACTCCTGAGCTCAAACAATCTGCCCGCCTCGGCCTCCCAGAGAGCTAGGATTACAGGCGTGAGCCATCGCGCCCGGCCCAAATCTTTTTCTTATAACAGAAAACACCCATTTACATTTTTGATCTGATCAATATATTTGGTCCTTTGCACTTAGTTCTGTTCTATTGTTTACATATACATATAAATTATGTATGTATATAATTTCACTATATATGTGACTGTCTAGGGCTGGAGAGGGAGCAGAGATTAACTGCATTCAAGCATAGTAAGAGTTTTCGAGGTGATGGAAATATCTAAAACTTAATTATGGTGCGGTTACACAATTTTACATATTTACTAAGAATCATCAAATTGTATCCTTAAAATGCACACATTTTATTTTCTGTAAATTATATGCAAGAAAGTTGTTAAAAAAAACACAGTTTTGGCCTTATATTCTGTTGTACCACAGTAAAGAACAAATTTTCTCATACAAGTCCTTGATGTATATGTTTTATATAAACATGAATATATATAAAACTGTAGCTGCATCTCAGCCCTGCTTACTCCATGTTCTAACTCCAAGCAATGACAGTACACTCCCCACTCCACTCATGCTACCTCAGGTTGTGCTTGTGTGCAAAACTCAATTCACAGCTGATCACTTCCACATCTTCCGACTGTGGCAATGGCTTGAAAATGGGTCTAGAACGGAGTCTGGGGCCTTCCCTCTGACATAGTATATCATTGTTAGTATTTCTTCACTTCTCGGTGGCCTTTCTCATATGAATCCACTTGAGGAGTTTAAATGGCCCTGCCTTTATGAGTGTCAGTATGGCAATACTTATTAAATGGCTACATAGGTGCACAACATTTGCACCAACATTTTCCCTTTTAGAAGTTTATCTTCAGGATGTAGTGAGAGATGTTGATGAGGATCTGGTTATAAGGAATGACATTCTAATAATTCCCTTCCTTCACTTCTGGGCCTGAATTTAAGAAGGGAAACTAAATGAGACACAACCAATGAAGGGGCAGAAGCAGCAGAGGGAAATGTGGTTGTTAGCACACACATACACACACACGCACACACACACTCACTCACACTGAGACATCCACCATGTTGTGCTATCACAGTACTAGAATTCTCCCAGTACAGTTTGCTGGGCTCAAAGAGGACTCGTTTTGCTCATCAATGCAAACAACCATGTGAACTATGCCCTGAACTGTGCCTTTTAGCAGTGCACAAACTCTGAAAAGATGCCATCCACACAGTGTAGATAATAGGGAATATCAGAACACTCTGAATAACATTGGGTTGTGAAAATTCGTTACATCACAAGTGTTAGGGTGTGAAGTCCATACATTGGGGGAGAAAGAATTCTCAGATGGTGATTAGGATATACAGAAGTAAAAGTTTATTTATTTTCCTGAGAAAGAAAGAAGGAAAGAAGGAAAGAAAGAAAGAAAGAAAGAAAGGGAGATAGAGATAGAGAGAGAGAGAGAGAGAGAAGGAAAGAGAGAGAGTGGCTACAACCCAGAGGGAGGAAAGAAATGTCAGGCCGTAAGAAAAGTTGCTTGGTGCTTTTAAAGGGTAAAAATGGCTTTTTAAAAAATCTGCTTCAGTGGACTGATAAGAAAAGTGGCTGTGAAGCTGCAGTGTTTTTTTTTTTTCTGTTTCTCACATAGGAGATTGATAGCAGAAATTAGTTTCTTCTTTCTTCTTGATAGCAGGAGGCATCTGGTACCATCTGAAGGAAGCAGGGGAAGTTCGCACTCCTATTGTCCATTCAGGAACTTTTTCAAGCCTGCTTAAATAATACTCCAAAAAACCCTTTTCACAGGCAGTGAATTTTGATGACGGTCCATCAGAGAGTCTACCCTTTCCTTCCCTCTCCCAGAAACTTTTTTTCCTTTTGGAATGTGAATTGACCAGCTCTGATGAATGTTAATGAGGATTTATACCTTCTTTTGTCTGCTCAGCTTCTTTTAATTGCTAGGTAAACATTTCTGTAGGAAAGGCATTCATGTTACTAACCTTGGAGGCAGGGTTTATGCTACTCTAAGTGGCTGCCAGTTAGAAATTTATTTTCTTGTTAGCCCATTAACAAGACCATTCTTTCAACAAGCACAGGAAGGAATTCTAGAGGGTAGCAAAAATGAGTTATAATGAAAACAATGATAAGAGGTGATTTTCCTGGGCTAGTGTGCAGTGGCATCATAGCTCATTTTAACCTCAACCTCTTGGGCTCAAGCAATCCTCCTGCCTCAGCCTTCTGAGTAGCTCGGACTAGAGGCATGCGCCACCATGCCCAGCTAATTTTTCTGATTTTTTTTGTTGAGACAGGGTCTCGCTCTTGCTCAGGCTGGTCTCAAACTCCTGGCCTCAAGTGATCCTCCTTCCTTAGCCTCCAAAAGTGCTAGGAATTACAGGCATGAACCACCACACCCGGCCAATAGTAGTATTTTGAATTCATTATGTTAATATAAAATTGTATAGTTTCCAAGGTTTCGAAAGAACAATTTCAGGAATGTTTTATAAAGAAATACTCACACAGATATTTGCATATGTATGGACTGATCATTAAACAAACTATTTTCTGGAAAAATTGTAAAGGAACTAAATTTTTATCATTCTAAGATACTAATGAAATGAATTTTTGGGCACCCACATGGTGAAACACCTGGTATTTGAAAAATAATGAAACTGAACTTTTTTTGTAAAGAAATTTAAAATGCCATTAGATAAATGAGTTTGCATGAAAAGGTCATAATGAGGACAAAGGCAGGTCACAAAGATCATTAAGTGGTCAGGATACATTTTTGCTTATGTAGGTCTGTAGCTATTTATCCAGAAGTGTCAAAGTATAAAAATAGAAATGATCATTTTGTTCCTCTCAAATAGAATTTTCTCTTCAGTTTAGTAAGAGGCTGCACTTTCTGTCTGCAGGCCGTCAGTATCCCTGAACACTGGGAATGCCTCTGTTTTCACTCAGACTTCCAGAAAGCTTTGTCTGGTGAGCTTGAGCCCTCCTACCTTCCTGCTTTGGGACGTTCAAGCTGAAGTTCAGGATTATGTCACCAGGGGGCGCCAACGTACCAACATTATCAAATTATTCCTACGAAGTGTATACAATGAGCAAAAAAATACGATAACTCCCTAAAACCCAGCTTGTGAATCTACGTACAGAGTGATTCTAATTTTGTCAGAAAAAAAATGATAGGTGTAAAACAAGGCTGTAGAAACATAAAGTGCCGAGCATCCATAGGATGAAACACCAGGCAGCTCTGGCGCATCTTGGCAGTCCTCAGCAGGAATGGGGCAGTGCAGGGCAGACGGGAGGTGACTGAGAGAGGATTCGGGCGCCGAGCGTTTCATAACATTTATTACTCTTTGCAAAATTTTCATTAAAAAACAAAACAAAACAAAATAAAAAAACAAACAACGGGGTAGCTGTGATGCCGCCTCGTGGCCAGAGCCAGGATTGCAGCTCTGCGAGTAGACCTGGGGGTTCAACAAGGTTGTAGGTTGGGTGCTGATTTAATGGAATCAGCCAGAGTTTTATGGAACTTTTCACCATACCTGAAGCAATCCCTCTATATCTATCATTTCTGTGGGGTATAAAAATAGCACATTTTTCTGGGATATCTAAACTGGAGGTTGGAAGTCCAGGCCTGGTACTGTAGCAACTGTGACCTGTATGTCAGAAGGTAGGGCTAGAGGAGCTAAACGTGGGCACGCACGCGCGCGCGCACACACACACACACACACACACACTTACACATAAAGAGTCAATTCTGTTGTTTTTATGTGCTTAATTTCCCCATGAAATTCAATCAATGAATGCTCTTCTAAAGTAATGAATATATGGAATATATATGCACATTACTTTTGTCACTCTGATCACAAGTACGTTCTTTTCCAGTTTTTTATCAAAACACTTTTTTCCTGAATACAAAATTTCAAACACTGCACAAAAGTAAATTTACAAATTTAAATTATCCTGCATCTTTCACTGGCCCAACTACTATCACCTGACCCCAAATTGTCTGTTGTCCATACAATCATGCATACTCTCCAGACGTGTCCCTGCAGGCGAGGTGCACAGGAACATGTACACCTACACACACACAATCTGTTCCAAAAGTGCAATCACAGTACGCATGTTCCTTTACAACTTGTCTTCGCCACTTAACTTTTATTTTATTTTATTATTTTTTTTATTTTAGCATATTATGGGGGTACAGATATTTAGGTTACCTATGTTGACCTTGCCCCCTCCCAAGTCAGAGCTTCAAGCGTGTCCATCCCCCAGATGGTGCGCATTGCACTCGTTATGTATGCATATACCCATCCCCTCCTT
>NW_012134303.1:946592-957886 GCF_000956105.1 Propithecus coquereli | reverse complement strand
CTTTATAGATCACATGTACCCCATAAATATGTACAAATATTATGTATCAATAAAAAGCTTTACATATATATCATAATTTTTTTAAAAAGTAGACACCCTTTTGGGAATTTATAATGGCAGCCCCTGGGGAGATTACATCATTCAGAGCCCAGAAAGCATAAGGACAAATGGGAAAAACTTATAAAAACCTTAGAATAATTTGGAATGAGCTGTAGATAGGGAGCTTCTCTAGTACCCTGATCAGAATAATGGGCATAATGATGGGTACTTTGAATAGCTGTTAGGATTAAAGAAGATGAAATATAAAGCACATTGGCTTACAGTAGTTCAGTGTATATCACTTTCCTTCCCTCTAGCTCACCCAGGACAACACCTCACAAGAACAACATGTGAGCTTCTGCCTGAGCCCACTCACTACTTCAGGGATCAGCCAACTCACAGGGCCCTACTCCCAGGTATCTCAGTACAAAAGGTGGGATTTTACCTCTTTTGTCATCTTCATCACCCAGAGGTGATGTTGATGTTGAGTGAGGCCCTGTGGGGGGCCACAATAGTAGGGGAGTGTGATCTGATCATTTCTCAAGCCCAGGAAGCCCATCTTTTAAAAGGGAGGTTGCTGAGGGTCCCCTAGGGAGGGCGAGGGGTGGAACCTCATTCCAGTCCTGCCACTTATCTGGGGAGGTGACTCAGGCTCTGTGAGCCTGAGCTTGGTCATCTGTGAAGTGGGACTAACCATACCATCCTTTCAGAGCTGCCCAGAAGTTAAATGAGAAAACCTGTCCAGAGTTTATGGCATGGAGTGGGACTTCAATGGCCCTTGAAATGTTGGGACACAGCAGTAGGAGCTGGCTGAGCCTCAAGGCTAAAGAGGCATTGTGGGCTGGGCACGGTGGCTCGCACCTGTTATCCTAGCACTCTGGGAGGCCGAGGTGGGCGGATCGTTTGAGCTCAGGAGTTTGAGACCAGCCTGAGCAAGAGCGAGACCCCGTCTCTACTAAAAATACAAAGAAATTAGCTGAACAACTAAAAATATATAGAAAAAATTAGCCGGGTAGGGTGGCGCATGCCTGTAGTCCCAGCTACTCGGGAGGCTGAGGCAGGAGGATCGCTTGAGCCCAGGAGTTTGAGGTTGCTGTGAACTAGGCTGACGCCACGGCACTCTAGCCCAGGCAACACAGTGAGACTCTGTCTCAAAAAAAAAAAAAATAATAAAAAATAGAGGCATTGTGAAAAATCATTTCTCATTGTTTCTTCTAATGGGAACACAAACATCTAGACCAAGGAAGCAAATCTCTCTCTGATATGCCTTGAATTCAAAGTTTTGGAGACAAGTTTCTCTACATTCTTCGGTGTTTTAGAATCTCACAAGAGCTGTTTCATATCATGCCTCTACCCATCCAAATCCAGGTCCCCATTCTGGGAAGACTAGCGTGTCTGTGAACTCACCTGGTGAGCTCAGATACAGATCACACTAGGGAAACAAGGAGTGGTCTTTGTCTGATGGATGCTCCTGACTGCTCAGTATGTTAATATATTTATAGGAAAATTCGGGACCCATTCACAGTCACCAGTGCAGGAGTCCTGAGATCATACATTATCCAGCCACATCACACCAGGATTTCAGCCATCTGCTGCCTCCCTGAGAGGCAAAAATCCAAGAATTAATAGCATTTCTTTGACATACAATTGTCCATTCTTTCATTAGCTAATAACTAAATATGCATAGAGCTCAAATGCCATACTATTCTATTGGAGATGTCTTATGAGCTCCTATGTGGAAATAAGAGGGTAAGAAGGGAAATGAATATATAAGCAATTTCAAGGGTTAAATCTGAGGTGAGATGGCTTATCATACATTAAATTTTTTTTTTGGAGGCAGGATCTTGCTCTGTCGCCCAGGCTAGAGTGCAGTCGCATCATCATAGCCCACTGTAACCTCCAACTCTTGGGCCCAAGTTATCCTCCTGCTTCAGTCTCTCAAGTAGCTGGGACAACAGGCGTACGCCACCACATCTGGCTATTTTTTCTATTTTTTGTAGAGACAGGGTCTCGCAACGTTGCTCAGGCTGGTCTCATACTCCTGTCCTCAGATGATCCTCCCACCTTAGTCTCTCAAAGTGCTAGGTTACAGGTGTGAGCCACCTTTCCTGATCCACATTCACTTTTTTTAAAAATTTTTTTATTTCAGGAAATTATGGGGGTATAAACCTTTTAGTTTAAGTTGCTTACATTTCAAGAGCTTGAAGTCTCTCCTTCATCTCTTCATCCCAATTCAACCACAGGATCTCTCTCTCCCTCTCCATATCTCCCTATCTCTATCTCTATCTCTATCTCTATTATCTCTATCTCATCTATATCTATCTCTCAGCGCCTCTCTTCTCTGTTAAATTCAAGGCGCCGAAAAGAGGTTCCTACATTCTGTTAACATTTCTTCACTTCCCACTGGCTCCTTATACCACTGCACTATGGCTTCTGTCCCCAGGATTGCAATGAATGTGAACTCACCAAGGTCACAATCCACCTTTTTGTCACTAGGTCCACTTTTTGTATAAATATATTGACATAATTTACTTTATTATTTTATTTTATTTTTTGTATAACTATGAATTTGAAGTGCAGATACTTTTAATAACCTAAAATATGCATGCTTGTGGAGACTGCTTCTTTCACTTAACAAATCTTTTACAGTTTCCGGAGCATAATGTACTGGACACAAATCCAAGCTGTCTGACTTCCTAAGTCCTTATTCTCTCTGTCCCTTAGTTTTTCATCTACAAAACGAGAATTAGCAATAGTATGTAACTCGTAAGTGTGCTCTGAGTACAGAATGACTCAATACATAAAAAGCATATGGTACATAAGAAATGTTAACCATTTTTTGTACTTTATTGGAATTAGTATCTTTGTAGTCATGAAAAAAATGGATACAGGTTAATGGTTTATTTACAAGCAATGACATTTGTGATGTGTAGTTAGGAAGTGTATGAATCCTAACGATGCCATAGCAAATTACAAAAATTTATTACCTTACAGTTCAGAAGTAGGAAAACAAAATGTAGGCAGGTGCATCCTCCCTTTAAAGACCCAAGGGGAGAATCCTTCCTTTCGTTTTCCAGCTTCTGGTTGCTCCTGCTTTCCTTGTTTTGTGGCAGCATCACTCCAGTCTCTGCCTCCATCTTCACATGGCCTTCTTCCCTGTGTGTGTCAAAATTCCCTCTCCTTTCTCTTATAAGGACACTAGTAACTGGATGATCACATCTTATAATCTTTAGCTTAATTATATCTGTACAGACTCTACTGCCAAATAAGTTATGGGGGGGTTAAAATTGGGACATATTTTTGAGACACAATTCAACCCACTACAGTAAGATAAGCAAGTTACAAAACTAAAGTGAGATATCTTTTGTATGTAATTATATAAATGCATGCATGCATCCATAAAAATATGAATACATAAACAATCTTCTGGAAGAATATAATTCAGATGAAAACATTGTAAGTGTTTATCTTTGGGTGGTACCCTGTGAGGTATTGTAATTTTATTTCTTATGTCATCTACTTTTACCTATAATAAGGACTATTGTTCTTGCAATTACACAAAATATTAAAGTGCCTCTGGAACATAAATATTCTCTGCCCCAAGCACAGGAAAGCCATTCACTGTAGAACGGGAACATCCCTGAGGCACAGGAAGTGATTCAAGATGTTGGGGAAGCACTTTCCACAGTATTACTGGACACATTTCCCCCAAATTCAAAATCACACAGATTACTACCAATATTTTAAATGTCTGCCTAATTAACTGAGAAAAAAACGTGAAACCTTAATTCGTTTTGTTGTGCTGTGTCCTGATGAACAAAAAGGTTGATACTAACATACGAGAAGTAGTAGCACATACTGGTTAGATGTAGGGGCTCGAGAACCACAAAGCTTTTGTGTATTTACTGTAAGTTTTTGCTTTAAGGTTACCCTGAGGTGTTCATAAAACATCTTATACTTATAACAGGCTATTTTAAATTGATAAAAACTTAATTTTGATCACATGTACAAACTTTACACTTTTACTGCCTCCCTATTTTATGTTTTGATGCTACAATTTATATTTTTTTATAATTTGTATCCCTTAACAAATCATCATAGCTTTAATTGACACATCTTTACTCTCTGTTATTCTACACTGTCTCATTAATGGGGCTCAATGGGAGGTTGTTATTCCAATATCCAAATAGAATATAAAAGATGATAAGAAAGGACATCAAATAAAAAGTAACAAGGCAATGATTTGCTGTCTCCTCCGCACCATGATCAGGTAACTTTTTCTTCAAAGATAAGGCAGCAAAGCTTTTCTATCATATAAATATATAAACATTCCATTTCCTATTGCTTCAAATCTAATTGATCTCTAGGAGATGTTTATGTTAAAGTCATATCTTTTGTGGAGGGCAGAACACAGGGGAGGCCAATACATACACAGATGGTCCCTGACTTACAGTGGTTTGATTTATGATGTTTTGACTTTATGATGGTGTGAAAGCAGTACATTCAATAGATTATCAATTAATTATATGAGATATTTAACACCTTATAAAATAGGCTTTGTGTTAGATAATTTGGTTCAACTGTAGGCTAATATAAGTGCTCTGAGCACATTTAAGTTAGGCTGGGCTAAGCTATGATGTTCTGTAGGTTAGGTATATTAAATGCATTTTTAACTCACATTTTCAACATACAATGGGTTTATTGGGATGTAACACCATCATAAGTCAAGGAGCATATGTATTTGTTGAAGTATTATGAGTTGAACACTTTCCATAGGTTCGCTCATTCCTTATTTTCTCTTCACAACAGCTCATTTAGGTAAGTACCAATATGCCCATTTACAGATGACTAATGTGAGGCTCACAAAGGGTAACACACTATTATAGGGCCACACATATCTAAGTAGAGGCAGGAATGGGGATCTATCTATCTATCTATATATATATATACACACATATACACACATATAACACTCATATGCATATATATGATGATATTCACAAAATATGTTCATTTAGATGTATTATCTTGCAAAGCTGAGATCACGTTTTTTTTTTTTTGAGACAGAGTCTCACTCTGTTGCCCTAGTTAGAGTGCCATGGCATCAGCCTAGCTCACAGCAACCTCAAACTCCTGGGCTCAAGCAATACTCCTGCCTCAGCCTCCCGAGTAGCTGGGACTACAGGCATGCGCCACCATGCCCAGAAAATTTTTTTCTATATATTTTTAGTTGTCCAGGTAATTTTTTCCTATTTTTTTAGTAGAGACGGGGTCTCGCTCTTGCTCAGGCTGGTCTCAAACTCCTGAGCTCAAACGATCTGCCCGCCTTGGCCTCCCAGAGTGCTAGGATTACAGGTGTGAGCCACCACGCTCGGCCCACATTTTTTAACCACTTGCCTATTTCATTCAGTATAATAGCCCAGGATATAAATTTGCATTTTAAAAACTATGGTAATTTGACACGTTTTTGAAAGTCTGATATGTATGTATATTGCTTTTTATGTGAATTATGTGCTGATGTCGTTACCCATCTTTCTATTCATTACTATGAGTTCTTTCCATATTAAGGAGATTATTAGAGTTGTTAAGAAGTTAATATAAAAGTAATCCCTAGAAAAGAGCAGTAGCATTCTAAATATCACATAAAAAGAGAGAGCAAATAAAATAGATGACCTAGTGAAAGACCTAGTGCAACTGTATATATAATTTATATGTATGTATAAACTATAGAACAGAACTGAGCCCAAATGACCAAATATATTGATTGTATCAAAAATACAAATGGGTATAACTTACCAATTAAAAGAAAAAGATTTTCAGATTACCTATTGAAGTAAAATCCAAAAGTATTGATTTTCAAGAGACATACCACAAACAAAGGCATAAAAGTAAGCTGAAAATTTAACAATAAGCAAACACACACCAGGAAATTACAACTCACTGAGATGATCAAAGGAGCTCAGGCAATAAAAATGAAAAGCCTCCTAAAAATCCCTGGGAGGATACAGAGAGAAAACAAATGGAAGCCTAGAGAGAGTGTGAGCCCCATGGAGAGAGTGTTCTGGTTAAGAATGTGACTCCAGGGGAAAGGCAGAAACTGGCTGGCAATCCGCAGGACCTGGGGTCAGAGAGAAACTAAAGTGGGTGTATCATCTCCAGACAGCATGGTGGCTCGATTAGTCGTACATCCTTCCCCTTGACATCTGCTTCCCATTTTAATGAAGGTTTATGGAACTGACGTCAGCCACTTCACTAATGTCAGTATTCCTCGTTCCTCCCTGCCCCCATGGCTAGAGGGAGGCATGCCAGGCCCTTCCCTTCTCACCAAATTTGCTTGCAATATCAGAGTGTAAAGGTGACATGCAGCATCCCACTGAAGCAAATGTGTCCTTCCCCAATTGGTCCCAAACCTAGATGGCCTCAGACCCCTGGAGTGTCCAGTCATTTATCTCAGAGGCCTGTGTGCTTCCCTGGGAGGCCCCACTCTTCACTCCAGGCAGGCTGGACTCCCTGTCTCCTCCCTCCCATCAAGCCCCCATAAGTCCTACCCATTGTACCAGGCCCAGCTCCTCTTTGAGGAGCCTCTGATGACTCCAGTGATGTCTTCCTCCTTTTACATAATAAGGTAGCTCTGCAGAGGTTGCCATAACTTCCACAAGGACCTGGACCTTGTGCAATGATTACTGTGACCTCTCCAGCCCCTGGGCCACTGCCGCTGTGAAGAGTGATAAATGCCCAGTGAACATCTGTGTGACCATGCAGTTCAAGGCAAAAGGAACTCACCTTGGATGCCTCAGGCTTTGGGACCCAGAAAGAGCTTCTGACTCTTGCTCCAGGTGACCCACAGTCACCTCTTACTGGAGCTCCAAGAAAGTCCCAGAGCCTCAGGACATGCGCACACCTGATGGGAACGCAGAGGGCCCCAACAGAGTACAGGAAAAGCAAAAGAAATGAATGGAAAAGGGGTGAGGACCTTTCCCAACTCTGACTCTATTATACTGTACAGCCCAGAGATGGCACTGAATTTCCTATGTAATATAGATGAGTATGTGTGGTTCCTCTTCTTCTTACATTCTGAAATACTAAAGTATAGAGCTGTTATTGAGGTGAAGAAGCAATACTTCTGTTAATGATTGGAGCAGATGGGATGGAGAGGAAGCAAACATTAGCACTGTGGATGATGTGACAAATACCATGCTGGGATCTTGATGAAGATTTATCCTTGAACTCCTAACGATGCTCCCTTCCTTGAGTGTACAGATCAGGATAGAGAGATATATGCATAATCATAAATTATCAAGCAGGAGGATAAAAACATTGTGTATACATGTATGTGCAGTGAAAATATGCAAAACAATACTGTATTTTGTTTAGGAAGCTCTCATATGGAGTAAAAGGATAAAGCTACATGTGTGAATGATAATCATCTCAATCTGGATAGTGATTATCTCTAGAGGAGAACAAAGGGGATGCAATCAGGGAGGAGTAAAGTTTTTTCTTATCTGGGACTAATTTTGTGGCTTTCTCTATTTTGTTTCTGAAATGCTTCTTAAGTAGTAGATATTTTAGGAACTACATATTTATCATAAATGTTATCCATACTCATCTGTTCAAATTGAGCCAAATGCATGGGTTAAAAAAATCAATGTCCAGCAATTTTATCATTATTGAAATTCACATGTTATTTCATTCCATTGTTTTTTCTGTGTATTCATGTACATTACACATATATTTTACATAAATACTATCATTCTGTATATACGGTTTAATATTCTGTTTTTTGGTCACTTTTATTTCTGTTTTTATCTAATCTTTTATCCCAAGTACTGACATGTACTAAGCATTCTTATTAAATGATAAGATATAAGACATGATCTCACTTTGCTTTTTAAATTATTTTATTTTTAATTGACAAATAAAAATTATATATATTTTTGGTGCATAATATGATGTTTTCAAATATGTATATATTGTGGAATGGCTAAATGAAGCTGATTAACATATGCATTACTTCACATATAATTTATTTGTGGTGAGAACATTTAAAATCTATTCTCTTAGCCATTTTCAAGTATACAATACACTGTTATTAAAGTCACCACGCTGTATAATAGTTCTCTTGAACTTATTCTTCCTAACTGAAATTTTGTATCCTTTGACCAACAACATCTCTCCAACCACTGTACCCCACCCCCAGCCTCTGCTTTAGTAAGTTCAACTTTTTTAGATTCCACGTATAAGTGAGATCATGTGGTACTTGTCTTTCTGTGCCTGGCTTATTTCACTTAACATAATGTCCTACAGGTTCATCCATGTTGTTGCAAATGACAGGATTTCCTTCTTTTTAAAGGCCAAATAGTATTCCATTGTATACATACACACACCACATTTTGTTTATCCATTCATCTGTTGATGGACACTTAGCTTGCTTCCATATCTTGGCTACCGTGACTAATGCTGTAATGAACATGGGAGTGCAGATATCTCTTTGGCATACTGATTTCATTTCTTTGGGATATATACTCAGTAGCGGGATTGCTGGATCATATGGTAGTTCTATTTTTAGTTTTCCCTAATGGCTGTAGTAATTTACATTCCCACCAGCAGTGTACAAGGTTTCTCTGTTCTCCACATCCTCACTCAACACTTGTTATCTTTCATATTTTTGATAGTAGCCATTCTAAGAGATGTGGGGGTAACTGCTTTTTTAATGAACGCTTAACCAGCTGTTCCAATTTCAAGCAATTTTTCATTGTTTGAAAAATGCATCTGATTGGAAATATCACACCTGTGGCACATTAAATTATGTTAATACCTGGGTCTGCTCATGAGCTCTATATAGACATCCTTTCATCTTCATGTTGACCACTCTATCCAACAGTTATAAAATCATAGGTTCATAGAACATTGTAATACCTGGCAGTGTAATCTCTATTCCTATCATTTCTCCTTTGGAAATGGCAATAATAATAATAATAATAACACAACAACAATAATAAAAGACACCAACATGATCGTGCTACCAACAAGTAAAGTTTCCCAGGTTAAATTCTGGTCTTTCTCACCCCAAAGCCCACACCCATAACCACTGTTTCTATATTGAGCACTCTTTTGTGTTGGACCAGAGGCCAACAAAGGAAAAGGACTCACCCAAGGTTCTGTGCTCAGCTAATGGGTCTCATAACTGAGATACAGGTTTGATTATTCCCATTTTCATCTACCCAACCTGTTACTATTCTTTGCTCTTTTGTACTATTTCTTCCTGAAACTCAATAAGAAATTGCTTCACCATGTCAAACTGGACAAAAAAATTAAAAGACAGGAAAGGACATGGAAAAAAAGAAATGATGAGATGGGACCAAAGTTTACTTCTTGCTGCCACATTTCCAGATGTTGTTTCAAATCTTCCATTTTATGGGACAGAGGGGGCAGAGTGGGCCAGCAGTAACACGTATCAAATTCCTATTATGTGCCAGAAATTCTTTTAGAGTTTATTCTTTTTTTCTTACAAGTTTGTGAAGAAGGCACCCTTAGTCTCATTTTACAGGTAATCAAGCTCACACTCACAGAAGTTATGTAAATTTTCCAGGGTCAGACATGTACCCTTTGCACTCTGTGCAGGACAACCAGCAGCCTCCCATTTAGATGACAGCTTTCCAGAGCTTAAGGACTGATAGTGGGAAACTCGCCTGATATGGAACCTTGGCTGTGTCATATCCCCATTGGTAATCATGCCCTTTTTGTTGACGAAGATGATAGTAGAGATGAAATCTTGCCCCCTGGGTCAAGAGGCCTGGATGCAGGCACCATATAGACTGGCTGATTCTGAGATGTTGAACTGGATCCAGGAAGCAGCAGAAGCTGTGGCCCTTTGGAAAGGGAGCCTGGATGGTAAGCTATTAACATGTACACAACTACTACATGAAAGATATTTTACATTTCATCTCATTTTAACTCTAACTATTCCATCCAGGACCAATAATTATCCCCATTATTTGATCTGGGAACAGAAATTAAAATTTAGGCAACTTGAGGCGGGGGCAAGATGATGGACTAGAAGCAGCCCACACATGCTACACTCAAGGAAAGGATCAAAAGTTGCAGGTGGATGCCCACCTATGGATGGGCCTTCTAGGAAAGAGCGTTGGGAATCGCTGGAGAAGTGACAGGGGACATTCAGAGTAAGGGAGAAGGTGACAGGGCAATCCCCTCTGCAAGATCGGAAGGTACCTGGGAGAGGCAATGTACATGTGGGGAAGGACAGGAGGAGAGAACCCTGGAGCTCGGCGCTCAGCACACAGGCATTGCAGCGCGAGCTGTGAGGGGACCCCACCACCACCACCACCGGAGACCTCTGGACTGATCGGGGAGCTGCTTGGAGTCTCTGCAGCAATACTGCACCAGAGAGTGGGCACAGCAGCTTCCATCCCGGGTTGCTGCAACTGATGCCATTATGAACTCTCAGGTCCAGGGCACCGGGGCTTGGATTTGCTTCAGCCGCCTCCTCGTCACCACCCAGGCTGGGGAGGGAGCAGGCAGAACAGATGCTCTTGTGTGTCCTGTGACCGGGAGCCGAGCGCCCCCCCACCCCAGGGAATTTGAGCAGAATGGGCACCACAGATGCCACCTGAGAAGCCCTACAGTGACTGCTTTTGTTCCGACCTGGGCAGGGGGAGAGACCTGGCTGCCCAGCTGGGCCCACTGTCTCCGCCTCCGCAACCCTCATACACACACACACACACACACACACACACACACACACCATGGAGTACTACTCAGCCATAAAAAGAAATGAACTAATGTCTTTTGCTGCAACTTGGATGGAACTGAAGACCATTACCCTAAGAGAAGTACCTCAGGAATGGGAAAACAAACACCACATGTATGCCCTAATAATTGGGAGCTAAATAATGGACATACATGGGCACAAAAAGATATAAGGGTCATTGAAAATCAAGAAGGAAGTGGGGTGGGAGGGATGAGGGGTAAAAACTTACCTATCAGGTACAATGAACACTATTCTGGTGAGGGGTACACTAAAAGCTCTGAATTAAGCATTATAGAAGGTGTCTATGCAACAAAAACATTTGTACCCCTTTAATATTTTGAAGTAAGAAAATTAATAAAAAAGGAAAATTTGGTCACAAAGGAACACACATCCACAAAAAATGTTGCAATGTCACCTCTAGTTTCACTAGGAATCTCTGCAATAATTATTCAGTGCATTTATTGCTTGTCTTTTGGATGCACCTTTA
>NW_012134303.1:932282-934042 GCF_000956105.1 Propithecus coquereli | reverse complement strand
CAGAACTAAACAAAATAGAGACTAAAAAACAATAGAAAGTTTCAATGAAATTAAAAGTTGGTTCTTCAAAAAGATAAGCAAAATTGATAAACTGCTAGGTAGGCTAACTAAGGAAAGAAGAGAGAAGACACTAATAAACAAAATCAGAACTAAAAATGGAAACATTACAACTGATATCACAGCAAAACAAAAGATCATCAGAGAATATTATGAACAACTATATGCTAAAAAACTAGAAAACCTAGAGGAGATGAATAAAGTCCTGGAAACATAAAAGCTACCAAGATTAAATCAGGAAGAAATGGAACACCTAAATGGACTAAGAATGAGTGGTGAGATAGAATCAGTAATAAAAAGTTTCCCAACGAAGAAAATCCCAGGATCAAATTGCTTCACTGTGGAATTCTACCAAATGTATAAAGAAGAAGTAACACCAATCCTACTCAAACTATTACAAACATTTGAAGAGGAGGGAATTCTCCCTAATTCTTTCTATGAGGCCAGCATTACCCTTATACCAAAACCAGACAAGGACACAACAACAACAAAAGAAATCTACAGGCCGATATTACTGATGAACATAGATACAAAAATCCTCAACAAAATACTAACAAACCAAACCCAACAGCGCATCAAAAAGATAATACACCATGATCAAGTGGGATTTACACAAGGGATGTGTGCATGGTTCAACATATATAAATCAATAAACACAATACTTCACATCGACAGAATGAAAGACAAAAACCATATGATCATCTAATTTAACACAGAAAAAGCATTTGATAAAATTCGATACTAATTTATGACAAAAACTTTCAACAAATTACGAATAGAATAGACATTACTTCAAAATAATAAAGGCTATATATGACAAACCTATAAGTAACATCATACTGAACAGGGAAAAGCTGAAAACCTTTCCTGTAAGAACTGGAATAAGATAAGGACGCACACTTTCACCACTCCTATTCAACATAGTACCAGAAATTTTAGCCAGAGCAATCAGGCAAGAGAAAAGAATGAAAGGCATGCAAATTAGAAAAGAGGAAGTTAAATTTTCCCTTATGGCAGACAACATGATCTTATATTTAGAGAAAACAAAAGACTCCAACAAAAAACTCAGAACTGATAAACCAATTCAGTAAATTTGTAGGATATAAAATCAATATACAAAAATCAGTGGTTTTTCTGTACACTAATAATAAAATAGTCAAAATAGACATCAAGAAGCAAATCCCATTTACAATAGCTACAAAAAAATAAAATACCTAGGAATAAATTTGACCAAGGAGGTGAAAGATCTCTACAAGGAAAACTGCAGAGCACTGATCAAAGAAATTGAATAGACACAAACCAATGGAAACACATCCCATGCTCATGGATCAGAAGAAATAATATCATTAAAAGAACCATACTACCCAAAACAATCTATTGAGTCAATGCAATCCCTATCAAAACACCAATATTCACAATTGCAAAGATGCCAAGTGCCCATCCACACATGAGTGTATTAAAAAAATGTGGTATATGTATACCCTGGAGTACTATTCAGCTATAAGAAACAATGTTGATATAGCACTTCTTGTATTTTCCTGGATAGAGCTGGAACCCATTCTACTAAATGAAGTATCCCAAGAATGGAAAAATAAGCACCACGTGTACTCACCAGCAAATTGGTTTCACTGATCAACACCTAAGTGCACATATAGGAATAACATTTATTGGGTGTTGGGCAGATGGGAGGGGGGAGGAGGGGA
>NW_012134303.1:931287-932232 GCF_000956105.1 Propithecus coquereli | reverse complement strand
ACAAAAATGAAAAAGATGGAAAATACCAAATGTTGATGAGGATGTGAACCAATGGAACTCACACACTGCTGGTGGAAATACAGACTGGAACAACCACTTTGAAAAACTGCTTGCCAGTATCCACTGAGCTGAATGTACACGTAACTTATGACTCAGAAATTTCACTCCTAGATACATGCTGAAGAGAAATGGATATAAATGTCCATCTTAACAAAATAACAGATGAAAATTTCCCAAGTCTAGCAAGACATTTATACATCCAGATACAGGAGGTCCAGCAATCCCCAAACAGATACAAGGCAAAAAGGTCTTCTCCACGGCACATTATAGTCAAACTGTCTAAAATCAAAGACAAAGAGAGGATTCTAAAAACAGTAAGAAGAAAAGCATCTAATCACCTATAAAGGAATCTCCATTAGACTAACAGTGAACTCCGTAGCAGAAACCTTACAGCCAGAAAAGAATGGGATGATATATGCAAGGTTGTGAAGGAAAAATAACCTGCCACTCAAGGATATAATATCCACCAAAATTATCCTTCATAAATGAAGGAAAAATAAAGTATTTCCTAGAAAAATAAATGCTTAGGGAATTCATCAACACTAGATTAGCCCTACAGGAAATGCTCGGGAGCATCCTAAAACTGGAAAGTGAACGGACAACAATTACCATTATGAAAATACACAAAAGTATAAAACTCACTGGCAAAGCAAACACACAAATGAGAAGGAGAAAGGATTCAAATGGTACCTCTACAGAAAACCACTAAATCACAAGGACAAACAATAAGAGAAAAAGAAAGGAATAAAGAGTATACAAAGCAACCAGAAAACAATTAACAATATGACAGGAGCAAAACCTCACCTATCAATAATAACATTGAATGTAAATGAATTAAATTCTGTACTTAAAAGATATAGACTGACTGAATGGGTTAAAAAAAAA
>NW_012134303.1:920213-927447 GCF_000956105.1 Propithecus coquereli | reverse complement strand
AATGTAAATTAGTATAGCCACTATGAAAAACCATATGGGCATTTCTCAGAAAAACTAAAACTAGAGCTACTGTGTGATCCAGAATCCCACTACTGGGTACATATCCAAAGGAAAGGAAATCAATATATCAAAGGGATACCTGCACTCACATGTTTATTGCAGCACTATTGACAATAGCAATGATATGGAATCAACCTAAGTGCCCACCAACGAATGAATGAATAAAGAAAATGTGGTGTATATATACACAATGGAATCCTATTCAGCCATAAATAAGAATGAAATCATATCATTTATGGCAACATGGGTGGAATTGGAGGTCATTATATTATGTGAAATAAGCCAAAGAAAGACAAATACCACATGTTCTTACTCAGGTTTGGGAGTTAAAAAAAAAAAACAACTTGATCTCATGGACATAGAGAATAGAATGATAGATACCAGAGACTGGGAAGGGTGGGTGGATGGGACAGGGGGATGAAGAAAGGTTGATTAATGGGTACAAACATACAGTTACAGAGAAGAAATAAGTTCTAATGTTTGATAGCAGACTAGTGACTACACTTAGCAACAATATTTTATATATTTCAAAGTAACTAGAAGAAAAGACTTGAAATGATACCAACACATAAAAATGATAAGTACTCAAGGTGATGGATACCCCAAGTACCCTGACTTGATCATTGCACATTCTATGTATATAACGAACACTCACATGTAGCCCATAAATATGTAAATATTACATATCAATGAAAGATTTAAAAAAATAAATGTCTATCCAGAAGATGTAAATAATAATGTTCATAGCACCATTATTCATGATAAGTAAAAAACTGGAGAATGCCCAAATCTCCACAATGGATACATATATTGGAAAATACTCACATGATGTAATACTATATACCAATGAGAACGACAATCTACAACTATAGAAAGCAAAATGTAAATCACACACACATTATGTTGATTGAAATGAGCCAGAATCGAAAGAGCACATATTGTATGATTCCTCTAACCTCCCAATAGAGTTTGGGGAAGGAGAGGAAAATTTATACCCCATTTCCTTTTATTTGATAGTGCTTAGTGTCCTCTTATATTACCTGCAGGTTAACCTCAGAGAAGCATGTATCATATAATTCCATGAAAAGTGATTTATTACACACAGGAAAAAGGCTAATGCCATGTCTGATGGACAGGCAACTGGAAATGAGACAGGAGACATACCTGGGCCATAGTGCCAGCCCTAACCCACTAACTCTAGTTGACCTTGGGTAAATCATCACATCTCATTGGCCTTACCCTTTTGTATTTATTTTTATTACTTTTTTGTTTTTCTTAAATACCATCTGGTACATGGCACAAAGGCTACTGAAGGATAGTTTTCTCCCAAAGACATAAGACCCTGCCTAACATCAACCACCATGTGCTTACATGGTTTAACAAATGTCTCATTCTTCTTTCTGAGTGTACTGGTTAGGAGTTTTGGCTCTGCAGATAGACTAGGGACAAGCCCTACTTCTTACAAACAGTGTGAATTTGAGTAGTTTGACTTCACCCTAAAGTCTCTCAAATGCCTTATCTGTAAAACTGGGATTATGCAGTACTTACCCTAGAACAGCGGTCCCCAACCTTTCTGGCACCAGGGACCAGTTTCATGGAAGACAATTCTTGCGTGGACTTGGGGGGGTCGATGGTGGTGGTGTAGTCAGGGAGGAGGAGCTCAGGTGGTGATACAAGTGATGGAGAGCGGCTGCAAACACAGGTGAAGCTTTGCTTGTTTGCCCACCGCTCACCTCCTGCTGTGCAGCCCTTCCTAAGTTTCATGGAAGACAATTTTTCCACAGGACGGGTAGAGGGGCAGTGGACCTCTGCGGCCCAGTGCCTAACAGGCCACAGATTGGTACTGGTCCACGGCCCAGGGGTTGGGGACTGCAGCCCTAGAAGACAAGATGTTTTTAAATAAATATTGCTTATGTGTTGGTTTTTACAAGGATAAATGAGCAGAAATCCCATTATTTAAGAACTTCTCCTGCAGAGTCATTGAGATAGGTGGCTCTCTGTGATCTTGGTGGCTCTCTCTGATCTTGGGAGAGTGCAAGAACCTTTCTGTGTGTCAGTTTCCTCTTCTATAAAATGAGGAAATAGTTTGTCCCTACTTCATGACTTGTTGCTTTAAGAATTATGTTGGGTCTCATAGAATATGGTGGTTTGGCATGCTGAGCACTTTGAATTAAAAGAAATTAGAAAATCTTACAATCTGCCTATCTGCCTCAGAACCAAGAAGTTTCTAACCTTTTATTTCTCCCTCTCCCCCCAAGTGCAGGGAGGGGTTCCCTCTGGAGTTTTCTTATCTGAGGAAAACTTCTTCCAAAATAAATGCAATTGTCTTAAGACCCCCTTCCTAGGAATCTAATCAAATAACCAAGAAAGATTAAACACCAGAGAAGAGAAAAGACGAAAAGTCATCACCATGTTGGAACAGAATGCTCATTTATTCTTCTGAGGGTGGTTCCAAGACATTACCTGGAGGGCTTTACCTGTGTAATAAGGCTACCTTTGTTCACAGTAAAATTCTGCCCCTCACCTTCCTACCACCTTTCCCAGAGCTCAGAAGAACTTTATCCTAGGCCATAATTTGTTCTTTGGGCTCATTCATTTTCCCACAAAATCATTTACTACCCCTCAAAATTGCCTGCCCCGCCGCATTTCCCTGTATCCTATGAAGAGGGTATTTAAGCCTCAACCATTTGACCCTTTTTTGAGTCTGATATTTTTGGGACTTCCTTGTCTATGTGCACATTAATATATTTGTATGGCTTTGCTCCTGGTAATCTATTGTCAGTTTATTTCAGCAGGATGACTCAATTATGAAACCTTCAGAGGAAAAGTTTAAGCTCTCCTATAGTTTCTTAGAATAACCAATGAAAACTCTTCAAAGAGTGCTAGAGACACAGTAACAGATCAATCACCATGAGCTGTTTTATAAATACTAGCAAGTTGAGATTTTTACAGTTTTTTTATTAGAGACAGGGTCTTGCTCTGTCACCCAGGCTGGAGTGCAGTGCATGACAATAGTTCACGGTAACCTCAAACTCCTGGGCTTAAGCCATCCATCCACCTCAGCCTCCCAAGTAGCTGGCACTACAGGTGTGCACCACCATGCCTGGCTAATTTTTTATTTTTTGTAGAGATGGGGTCTCAGTATGTTGCCCAGTGTGATCTCAAACTCCTGGGCTCAAGCAATCCTACCTCCTCGACCTCCCAAACTGCTGGAATTTCAGGCATGAGCCACTGAGCCTGGCATTTTTTACATTTTGATAGTTTTATATTTTGCATCTGTCATTCATAAAGCTGATTACTCTAATAGCTGAATCCTATTCATGAACCTGCATTTTTAAAATTTCTAATTTTCATTACAACTACTGTTGGATGACCTAACTAATTAACTTGAGAATATCTAAAACACAGCTGGAATGACTGATCTCATAAAACAGCACCACCATTTCTCCATGTGGTCGACAAAAAGCCAAGGGGTCATCCTTGACTCTGCCTCCACACTCAGAATAAAACTCAAACTCCTTATATGGCATAAATCATGTGGCTCCTGCCTGCCCTTTAGACTTCACCTCCCACCTGTCTGCACTTATGCGCCAGGCTCCAGCCACAGCTTGTTCTCTGCTCCTGGAACAACTGGTGCCCACACAAACATCACAGGCACACTGACAAAATGGCCTGTCCATGCCTGGCTTCTCCTTGCTGTTCAGGACTCAGCTGAAGTGTCATTTCCTGAGAAAGAGCTTCACTGACAACCCCATTTATAATAATCCCTGTCTCAGTCTTTTTCTACTCTGTTTATTTTCTTCAAAGCACGAATTCCCATATGAAATCGCCCTGGTGATTGATTTGTTTACTTGCTTATTACCAGTTTTCTCAAACTAGGGTGATTATCTCCAGGGACCCTGCCTGTCTTTTTCTCTGTGTTGTTTCCCCAGTGCCTAGTTCAGAGCCTCATATAAAAATCACTGAATAAATATTACTGAATTGAAGGAATTGTTACCCTTTTGACACACCAGAGAAGACATAGATATTAAAAGCTGAGTAGCAGGAACAATCAACAGTGAAATTAGACATCAAAGGATTCAAAATTTTAGTGGACCTTGTGACAAATCCACAGCAGCACTTTTCAAACGGGGATGAGTACCAAAACCAACTGGAGAAATTATTCAAAATGTAGACACCTCCCACCCTACCTCCTTGGTTTTAATTCAGCAGATCTAGGGTGGTCCCAAGTATCTGCTATTTTAACAAGCATCTCCCAACGACTTTAATGAAGTTGTCCATAGACCACACTTAGAAAAATTCTGATGAAAGCAGCTCACATTTGTGTACAATTAATTTAATGCCTATCATGTAGACCTCTAGGACAAATGGAGTGTCTCTGTTCATGTAATTACTCGAAAGTCCACTGATCCTTCCCCGCCCCCCATACCTGAGACCACAGATTGCTTTCTGAGAGAGGATCACACTTAATTTCCAGAGTGTTCCTGGCGGTCAGGAGGATTGGGTATTGTTATCCTGTTGTGTAGATGAGGCTAGTGGAAGAGAAGCAACTTACTTAACATGTCCCAATGACAGGACCCTGATCTCTTCACTCTTACTCTAGTGGTCTGTCTAGCAGATTCTACGTCACACTTGGTTCTTCTCTATGAGCTTCTGGTTCTGGGGCACAGAGTCTATACCCTTCTCTGATGTTACACTAGAAGGGAGAATGAGGGGATAAGAAAGCACATGGAATAGAGAGGAAAGTAAAAGGATGGGAAATGCACGCATGGGTGATCACGTCTTGCCTATCCCCACTCAGTTAACAGGAAGCTGTGCAATAATGCTTCTCCTCTCCCCCAGCTCCATCCCACAACCTCTCACCCACACAGCAGTGACACTGAAGGTTGCACATAATGGAAATGCGAGCTTATGCCTGCTTGCTGTAACATTTCCAAGTATTCTCTTTGGTAGTCCTGTTATTATGTTAATATCAGAAGCACTGCATTGGCAGAATGAAAGAGGCAAACTTGGAGAACTGACATTTGCTGAGGACCTACTAGATGCCACACAATGCAGGTTGTTATTTTCAGACTTTTTCTCTTCAAATACTCAAAGCCATGCTCTGAGATAGACATCATTATTTCCTTTCTACAGATGGAGAGATAGTCAGGCTCAGAGAACACAGTACATATATGCTCAAGGAATTTTAGGGAGGTGTCAATTGTACACTGAGGTCAACTTCAAGGTCCTTCCACTGACCAATTCTGGGACAATGTGAAAGTGTGTGTGTGTGTGTGTGTGTGTGTGTGTGTATGTATACGTGTGTGTGTGTGTGTGTGTGTGTGTGTATGTATACGTATTTATATGTATATATAAAATGATAGCAGCACAGGGTAATCCTCTGAGAAAAATGAGAATCTTTGAGTCATACCAATATAAATACATGAACAAATACATAAATGAATAAATAAAAGAGAAGAGGAAAACTCTATCCTATTCTCAAATGCCAACTTATCATTTTGGAAGGAATATCAGAATTGCATAAGCAACACTTCACAACTATCATAAGTGACTCAGGCAAAAATCATAAATGGACGCTCAGTCTGTATCAAATCCCACAGTAATCAGAGTCACCATGGTAACTATGCTGGCCAGGGAAAGCTGGGAGAAAACAAACAACCCCCTTATTACTAACATGTGCTAAGAAATAAATAGGACTGACATAATGCACAGTAATTAACCTCAAGAAAGCCTCAGAATCCACATTCGTGGCAACTTCAGCAATATACAGATTAATATATACACACATACTCAAATACATACATGTGCTCTCCTCCCCCCTCTCTTTCATCATCCAAGATTCCAGGAATTTTTGAGGTGGATTTACTGGGGGTAAAAAAGTACAACTTCCCATTTTAACAGATTCAAATATAGCACACACAGACAGTTGAAAGCTACTATACTGCATTTTTTTAGTGATTGCTTTTGCAAGAGATAACCTGTAGACTTGTCTCTGGAACATTTTTATTCCTAGTTTCAACGTATTGTTAATGATTTCTAAAAGCTGATAAGAAATACACATACAGGTATGTTAAACATGAAATACCTTTTCTATCTTAGAGTACACCGTGCTTTTAACCAAAAAAATTCTTCAATAGCTATTGTTAAAAATTTGGTTGCTAATGGTTCAGCAAAGATGTAATAATTAATAATTCTATTTAAGAAATAATATATTGACAGTAGCATCAAAGTGTATGAAGTATTTATGAATTATCTTTTCACAGATGTGGAATGTCTGTACACTAAACACTACAAAACACTGCTGAGAGAATTAAAGAAGACCTAAAGAAGTGGAAGATATAATATTTTCATGGGTCAGAAGACTCAGTATTGTTAAGATATCAATTCTCCACAAACTAATATACAGATTCAGTGTAATCCCAATAAATATTCTACAAATTTTAAAAGAAATTGACAAACTTGATGCTAAAATCAGATAGAAATACAAAAGACCTGGACTACGAAAAACAACTTTGAAAAAGAACAAAAAGAACAACCACTACTTGATTTCAAGACTCATTATAAACCTACAGTAATACAGACAGTGTGTTATTGGCAGCAAGGCAGAAAAAATCAAAGGAACAGAATAAGGAATCCAGAAATAGACTCACGCCTATGTGTACAACTGATTTTCAACAAAGATGCAAAGGTAATTAAGTGGAGAAAGGATAGTCTTTTCAACAAATGGTTCTGGAACAAGTAGGTATCCATATACACAAAAATAAACTGTGACTCACATATCACACCATATACAAAAGTCAATTCAAACTGAATCTGAGACCTAAACATAAAACCTAAATGTATAAAATTCTACAAAAAACACAGGAGTAAATCCTTGTAACTGGGTAGGTAAATCTTTCTTAGACATAACACTAATAGAAATATCTTAACCCTAAAGAAACAAATTATAAATGGTACCTCCTCAAAATTAAAATTTTCTGCTCTTCCAAAGACACCATTGAGAGAATAGAAAGATAAGCCAATGACTGGGAAAAATATTTGAAAATAATATATCTGACAAAAGACTTATATCTGGAATATATAAACTTATTTAAAAGTCAGTAAGAAGAAGACAGACACTCCAATAAATAAATGGGAAAATGATTGGAACAGACACTTTACCAAAGATTAC
>NW_012134303.1:904602-919478 GCF_000956105.1 Propithecus coquereli | reverse complement strand
TGTAGCCTGGGCAACAGAGCGAGACTCTGTCTCAAAAAAAAAAAAAAACAAAAAAAAAACAAAAAAAGTTACAACCTGGTAAAATAATCATAGTCATATTTAAGAATATCTGATTATTTTAGAGAACATGGTTGTGTATCATTATAACAAGGCAAATTATAGTATAATTGTTATTTTGCAAAATAACAAATTGTTTAACCTTTAAACTAATACTTCAAAAATTCTTGACTTCTATAAAATTTCACCATAGAATGGATAAAAACATAGCTACCCAGAAAGAATCCATATTACAATCTCACAGTGTCTTCTAACCAACTGCGTATTTCATCTGATGGTGTTGATAGGAATCACTGATTTTTATTTATACAGTCAGAAAAATATGTGTGAATTTATTGCAAACACATATTAAACATCAAGTTCCTTCTCCATCTGAAAAATTCATTGTTTTATGACACAGAAAGGCATCTCTAAAATGGGTCTCAAGGTCTCAGCAGCATGTAGCTGCTGAAGGGATGAAATTCCATCTGCTAATCTCTTCTCCAACGACGAGATCAAAGTAGCCTCTCTACTTTTAGGCTATTTTGTAAACCCAACAGAGCTATTCCACAACATAGTTCTTTTCAGATCTATGCACTCATTTGAGCCAGATGTCATATCCTACCAGGGATGAAAGTGTTGGGTGTCTCCTGAGGACTGCTGCCCTTCAAATCTGGAGTAGAAGCTTCAGCAGCCATCACCACCCAGATCCTCAGAAACAGCCTCCTTCAGACACCTGATATGAGCTCAGACACCCAATTAAAAGCTGCAAAGGGAGAGATAGAACCGAGCAATCACTACGCTTTGTAAGAATAACTATGTGCCCGGCACCATGCTAGGCACTGGTTTACTGACCAATGATACTACTGATACCATTGGGTAGTGATGATAACAACCCATCATAACAATGGGTTTCACACAAGGACCTTTTTCTTATACTTTCCTCATTTATCTTGTAACAAATTTGAAAAGGAATAAGAAATGGCTTGAATTCATACAAGCATCCATTGCCCCACAATCTTGCACATTTATCACTGAAGGTTCCAGCAATCCTGTGGTGAGCATTCTTATCCCCATTTTACAGAGGGGGAAGCTGGGCTCAGAGAGATTCGTTACCTGTCTTATCCTCCAGCACATGGCCTTTACATGGAAAGTAGCTCCAGGACACCCTGGAGCAGGACACTACATTCACTGGGGCCAGGAGCGTCCCACTTCTCTCTCCCTCACGACGCAGCAGAGGTAACTTGTTCTAAAGCAGGAACGAGGCGACTTGTATCTGTGATCCCTTCGTCTCCCCACACCGAAGAGATGTTCAGCCCCCACCACGGGGCACCCACCCCCTCAGGTGGGTCCCAAACACCTGAAGGTGGGACCCTGCTCTTCTTGCCAGGTTACGTTCGTTTGTCTCGTTGCCATACAATCACAGCAACAACCAAAATAAATAAATGGGACCTGATCAAATTAAAAAGCTTCTGCACAGCCAGAGAAACTGTCAGAAGAGCAAACAGACAACCTACAGAATGGGAGAAAATTTTCGCATGCTACACATCTGATAAAGGGCTGATAACTAGAATCTATTTAGAACTCAGGAAAATCAGCAAGAAAAAAACAAACAACCCTATTAAAAAGTGGGCAAAGGACATGAACAGAAACTTTTCAAAAGAAGACAGACTAATGGCCAAGAAACATATGAAAAAATGCTCAACATCTCTAATCATCAGGGAAATGCAAATCAAAACCACAATGAGATATCACTTATCTCCAGTGAGAATGGCCTTTATCAAAAAGTCCCAAAACAATAAATGTTGGCGTGGATGCGGAGAGATAGGAACACTCATGCACTGTTGGTGGGACTGCAAACTAGTGCAACCTCTGTGGAAAGCAATATGGAGATACCTTAAAGAGATACAAGTAGAAGTACCATTTCATCCGGCAATCCCATTACTGGGCATCTACCCAAAAGAACAAAAGACACTCTATAAAAAAGACACCTGCACTCGAATGTTTATAGCAGCACAATTCACAATTGCAAAGATGTGGAAACAACCCAAGTTCCCATCAATACATGAGTGGATTAATAAAATGTGGTATTATGTATACCATGGAGTACTATTCAGCCATAAGAAACAATGGTGATATAGCACCTCTTCTATTTTCCTGGATAGAGCTGGAACCCATTCTACTAAGTGAAGTATCTCAAGAATGGAAAAATAAGCACCACATGCACTCACCAGCAAATTGGTTCCACTGATCAACACCTAAGTGCACATATAGGAATAACATTTATTGGGCATCGGGCAGATGGGAGGGGGGAGGAGGGGATGGGTACATGCACACCATCCGGGGGATGGACACACTTGAAGCTCTGTCTGGTGGGGGGGGCAAGGGCAACGTAACCTAAACATTTGTACCCCCATAATATGCAGAAATAAAAAAAAATAATAAAAAGAGAAATACACATTAAAAAAAAAAGTTGCCATAACGACGTCAAGTTTCTATGGCAACTGCGATGTGCAGGCTTATCCTCCACACAGGAAAGGTCTCTGCATAGCACTCTTCTCCAAGCCCTTGCCTTTCCCAGAAATCAAAACACCTTAACACTTCAGGCTGCCACCTGAAGAAGCATACTAATTAGAGGACCTAGAATGGGACCCAGACAATTGCTAAAACTCTGTCCAGGTTGTTGGAACAAAGCAAGTCCCTGTTTGGGAGAATTGTGTTTGCTTTAAAAGTGACAGTAGGGGAGTGTCATCAGCACACAGAGACCCAGGGAAGTGTCCTAGGGCTTATGGAGATGAGCTAGTCCTCTGAGGGGGAGTATGTAAAACTCACACATCATGCTAAGCAGTTAGCCATCTCTGGCAGAAACCTAAGAGACTGAATTCAGTCACGTGACTCAATGATCTGGAAACACCGAAAACTGTCATTTTAGGAATCTCATAGTTATTTCAGGAAAGCATGGATGGAATATTATACTTATTTAGTAGGCAGAAACTCATTCAAGTGAATCATATTCAGATATCCTGAGGATTCTTATCCTCTGTTCCTGATGTTTTCTTCCACGTGAAGGGGTAACTATGACAAAAACAGTTTAACCTCTTTGTATGCTCACTCCTTCTCTATGGCAAGAATCACTTACCTGATGAGTGTGTTTGGAAAGTGAACCAGAGGTTGCACAGCACAGGCCCTCTCCTTTCAAAACTCTTGGTAGTAATCAGTGCTTAGCCAGAATATATTTTGCTCCGTCCCCTGGGGGTGGGTCTAACAACGGGCCCACAGGTCTTCTCCCCTTTTTTTTGGTTTTGCTGACTCCCCAACTAGTCCTATCATTTTGCTGCAAAATGCTTGGGGCTTTAAGGGGTTTCCAAAATACACTCCCTGCTCCAAGCCTGAGCTCTAAACCAACTAAGAAATATGATAAAAGGATAAAGAAAGCAACACATTGACTCTATTCTTTATAAAGGTGAAATTGGAGAAAGTTTAGATCTGTCGACAAGATGTTTCTTCTTTTTTTTTTATGAAAGAAAAATAAAATGTTTATTATCAAAGAATAGGGACGGGAAGAAAGGGATTTTTGATAACTCTAAGTAGAATTTAAATTTTGAATCCGAGATTACCTTTAAAATAATTTTGGTTAATTTTAAAGATGGCATTTATTTATTTATTTATTTATTTTCTTTTTATTTCAGCATATTATGGGGGTACAGATGTTTAGGTTACGTATGTTGCCCTTGCCTCCTCCCTCCCCCCCAAGTCCTATCTTTGGGATTTTTTTTTTTTACTTTTGTATTTATTATTCCAGGGTTTTGTGAGGGTACAAACATTATAGTTACACTTTATGTCTTTGCCTCACCCAAATGTGGGTTAAAGGCATGCCGTTCCCTCCCTTTAGTGCTTGTTTCTTCTTAATGAACCCGACAATTGAACAGGCTATCCGTGCCGCATCGGGACAGTCACAAAAGTTAAGCACTGCAATGCATATCTTATTTGCTGTCTGCTGAAGGAGTCTATGTATGTTCAAGGAAAGTAGCTTGCTCACAAGACTATCCTTGTAGAGGAAAAGAATTTCAGGACACCTTCTTTGAGAAACACTTCTTACAGTGAATAAATACGCTTTGCTCTGATTGAGCACTCACCTAGCAACCTTGTAAGAATGTGGCTTTTCATGTGGCTCATGAGGCCATATGTACCAGCAGCCTCTCAATTCCTTAATTGGTATGATTGCAGTGGAGCCTCATTTCGTGGAGGGAAATTAGAATTAGGCCCTAAATTCCAAGAGTAGGGTGATAATCCTATCTCGTGAAAATTTCCTTGGAAATCCATTCAAAAAGAAATTAAGGAAATGTTCATAAATCTATACTCACACATCGACCCACGTGCAGACTATAGCCAAAAGTATAACAAAGTCCTACCAAGGCTTCAAGTATAAGAGAATCCCTATACTATGCAGTGATAACAGATCACAGAGAAAGAGGAAAAGTATATCCAAACCACAAGTTTCGGATATCCATTTCTGCTTAACAAAACACCCTAAAACAATAGCCATCTATCATTTCTCAAGATTCTGAGTATTGACAGGACTCAGCTGGTTGTTTTTCCTGTTAAATGTGGTGTGAAACATCTGGGGCTGTCTCTCTATGTGCCGTTTGTCACCTCAGTCATCTGGAGGCTTCACTCATCTGGGACATCCAGGAGAGACCACTTGCATGGATGATGACTGATGCTGGCATCTTGACCAGAGCACTTTGATCTTACCCCATATATCCCATTATGTGTAGGATTGCCAGATAAAACACAAGATACCCATTAACTTTGAATTCCAGAAAAATAAATAATACTTTTAATTATGGTATAACTATGTGGCATGCAACAAAATCGTTTTTTGAAATTCACATTTAAATTGGCACCCTCTATTTTTATTTGCTAAATCTGACAAACCTATGGGATGTACCTCTAAATTTGTAAGTTTAACAACCATCGAGATGACGTTTCCAATAGGGCAGGTCTGGGGAAAACAAGATGATCAGGAGAAAAATAAAGACAAAATCTGGTAATAAAACAACAACAAAAAGAAAGAAACCCTGGAAATAATGATAAAAGCTAGTTGGTGGAATGAAGAGGAAATAGAAACTCACACACACTGTTGGTATGAAATAAGCATATCTGGTTCTGAGGCCCATATTATTATGACTAAATGACTTAAATAGCCTTTGATACAGAAGTCCTATTTCCACCAAGAAAGGAGTTTCTGGTGAGGGTTTAGAAAAGGCTCATCAAGGTGATTTGGATGTACATCCTGGTTAAGAAGCACTGGATGAGGGGGCAGATCAAGTTGCCACATGAGCTCCTTGCTGCAAGGAGCAAAGAACTACTATTTATGATGTAGATTGCTTGGAAGGGCCCAACTCCAGGTTCTTCATGTTAGTGTCTGGATTTAATCTCTATGACAACCCTGCTGGTGAGGTATCAAGATCTTCTCTTCATGGATGTATGTGGCTATAAAGCACAAATTCCTAACCACAGAGACAGAAGGCAAAGAGGTTGCTCACCACACACGCTCCAAGAGCCAGGGATAGAGCCTGCCAGCCTGGGCATCTTGAGTTGCTGGTGGCAGATCTTTAGCAAATTTATCAGGACACATACTGTTGAGGAGGTTAATCTCTGTTCTCTCTGTGTTTACCTTTTTAATTTCCATTTTTGCCTTTACCATTTCCAGCAGGAAATCATGCTTGGTGCCCCTTTCCTTTGCCTCATGGAAGGTTTATGGCAGGGCTGGAAGCAGAAGCTGTCTGAAGCCATCGTTTATTCCATCCTTTATGAAAAGTTAAATTTAAGAAAAGAGTTGTGCTGTTTGGATCTGTTAGGGAGAAGAGGGCCTCTGAGGACACAGAGAGGGGAGAGGAAGGAATATTTCTCCCAGACGGGGATGGGATGAGGTTGGAGGGCTACAAGCCCTTCCAGGAGTAGGGACCTGAGCACTGCTCCATATCAGTGCTTGAGTTGGATCTGTGGTCCATCGAGGCTGGGCATCCAGTCGTGAGACAGATTTTCCTGTTTGAATAGAAGAATAGATGGAGCAGGATCAGGGGGCCTGAAGGCACCAAGCCAGCCAGCAAAATAGTCAGCTCATGCCTGAGTAGTGGGGACACATAAGTGATGATGGCCGGGGGCCTCCTCAGGCTGTATCTGGAG
The DNA here is from genome assembly GCF_000956105.1 of Propithecus coquereli. Taxonomy (NCBI): domain Eukaryota; kingdom Metazoa; phylum Chordata; class Mammalia; order Primates; family Indriidae; genus Propithecus; species Propithecus coquereli. The sequence goes on along the minus strand of NW_012134303.1, from coordinate 913,250 downwards.
AATGAGTTCCCACAAGGAGGCTGCTTTGTCAAAGTGCATGAACATTAAAAACTGGCCTAATTAAAATTTAAAATCTTTTTACTAATGTGTCCCAACCAAATACAAAGTGACAGCACTTGTTTTACTAGATCTGTGCAAATAATGGATTCCACAACATTATTAATATTTTCTAATGTGATATATTTTGTTGGAATTTTAGATTACTTTTCATTTTTACCTATCTTATTTCCCTATAAATGGCATATGTCTTATTCCCTTTGTGCTGTTATAACAAATTAACTGATACTGGGTAATTTATCATGAACAGAAAGGTATTGGCTCACTGTTCTAGAGGCCAGGAAGTCCAAGATCAAGGTGCCAGCATCTTGTGAGGGACTTCTTGTTGTGTCATCACATGGTGGAAGGTCAAAGGGCAAAAGAGAGAGAAAAAGGAGGCAAACGTTCCCTTTTATAACAAACCCACTGTGGCAATAAAGAACCCACTCACATTATACTGGCATTAATCCATTCATGAGAGCAGAGCCCTCATGTCCCAATCACCTCTCAAAGGTCCCACCTCCTAATATAGGTGGAGCACCCCAAATCTGAAAATCCCAAATATAAAATGCTCTAAAATCAGATAATGAAACAACAAATACTGAGTCATCCCAACTCTCCTTGAAAATATTCGTATGTTTAAAAAATGACAGGACATATACGTAGTTTCATTTCCTGTTTATTCCTGCATCTACATGTCATTAATTTATTAATGTGTATTAGGAGCTTACTGTGTGCCAGGCACTATCAGTCCAATTCCATATCTGCATCCCATATCATCCCTCTTTTGATCTTTAGAGATGCTTATAAGAGGAATTGCCCATGAGAAGCAATATGGATGTAAGTGCCTGCCCATGATTAGTGATTTAAAGAGACTCCATTCCTAGTATGTTTTGTCCAGGATTCCCCCTGAGTCCTAGAAACCCAGCCTCTAAACAGAATATTATATGGTTAAGTAGAGATAGGTTGCTACCTTGGGAAAATGAGGTACTTTTTAACTCGCACCTCCATCTGCTTGCATAGTGCTAACAGGCTACTACCTGCTCCTGACTGTACCTCACTTATATAGAGGGAACCCTTGTGTGTTTTCAGTCTTGGTTCTTCTCATGGGTAGGAGGAAGAAAGAGGTTTTACTTTCTCATTTTTCCCTTTGCTAGGTCAGACTGGTATGTTTCTGAACTTGTTATCAGTCTGCATGATTCCTAAGAGAGTTTTCCCATTTAGTCATTCGAGTAATCCATCTGAGGTGACATGGCATTTCTGTTTCTTGTAAGAATTCCTCTCCCATGTGGGGGACTGGACCCAGAGCCACAGGACACAGAGAGGAGTAAAGACTGAGTTCTCAAAGACAAGCATAGGACTAGGACCCCGATCTGAACATTTAATTCTTCTGATTTAGGGAAATGGTTTTCACGGATTTCTCACATGATGTTCAGATCCCCTCAGCATTCCTCTTAGAAAGTCTGTGAGAAAATAGGCATTCCCATGCATTGCAAGAAGTAAATATAAATCTCACAGTAAGTTGCTGAAGGAGCCGGACAGAAAAGAACACATGCTGTATGATTCAGGAAATTTTCTTCTGTTCTCCCAATAGAGTTTGGGGCTGGATAAGAAAATCAACATCCCATTTCATTTCATCTGAAGGTACTTAGTGTCCTCTTATATTACCTGCAGGTTAACCTCAGGGAAACATGAATCCTAAGCCCTTGAAAAGTGATTTACTACACATAGGAACAAGGCTAATGCCATGTCTGAAAAACAGGCAAGTGGCTGCAAGACAGGAGACATATATGGGTCACAGTCTCGTACCTAGCCCATTAACTCTAGGTAACCTAGGGCAATCACCATACCTCATCTGGCCTCACCTGCCAAAGAGGACCTGAGCAGTCCTTCCCACGAACCTGCGAGGTCTCAGGCACAGAGAACAATGTGATTCCCATCCGGAAAACCACTCTGAGTTCCTAAAATGGAGAAAAATTTACCTTGGAAGTCCAAGGAATTATATTAACTCCAACTTGTCTAATGCAGAGTAACTATGATGATTGTTACCTTTTTTGTTTTTAATTATCTTTCTGTTTTTCATAGTTAAATATCCTCTGGTACAATGCTGAACAGCTAATGAAAGATAAATTCCACCTAAAGAGCTATGGTCCTGACCTAACATCAACCACCATGGGCTGAAATGGTTCAACAAATGCTTCTTCTTCCTGAGTGTACTGGTTAGGAGTTCAGGCTCTGGAGACAGACTAGGGACAAGCCTAAGTTCTGCCACGTAAAAACTGAGTGACTTGGAATACTTTTATTTTACCTTACAGTTACTCATTTGTCTCATCAGTAAAACTGGTATTATATGTTATATACTGTAGAGGACAAAATATTTCTAAAAATATATTAACTTGTGTTTTTGCTTTTAAAAAGCTAAGTGGTGAGGAATCACAGTATTTAAAAAATTCTACTATGGAGATGTTGGGAGAGGAAAGTTTAATAGTCTTACAACTGAATTGTATTCATCAACTGCCACATTTTTTAAATCACTAGTTTTTATTATAACTACTATTAGATGACTTAATTATCCTGAGAACATTTTAAAAGCACTTGGAATGACTAATCTCAGAAAATAGCACCACTATTTCTCCACATGGCTGAACAAAAAGCCAAGGGGTCATCCTTGACTCTGCCTTACCCCCACACACCCCTCATGCACAGCCGCTGCAGGTGCCGCCTGCCCTACCTCCAAACACACCCTGTCCAGCTCCACCCCTCCCTCTGCACACGGCTGCAGTCCTGGCCCATCCACCCACGTCCCTCCCCTGGACTTCTGCAACATTCTCCTAATCGTTATCCCCACTCCCCATCTTGTCCCTCTCCAGTCCACTTTCTGCACAGTGCCCAGAGGCACCTTCTGACAACACAAACCAGATCATGTCACTCCCATACCCTAACCCTCCGCACTCAGAATAAAACCCAAACTCCTTACATGGCACGAATAATGTGGCTCCTGTCCGCCCTTTAGACCTCGCCTCCCACCTGTCTGCATTTATGTGCCAGGCTCCATTCACGACTTGTCCTCTGCTCCTGGAACAACTGGTGCCCACACAAACACAAACATCACAGGCACACTGACAAAATGGCCTGTCCATGCCTGGCTGCTTCTTGCCATTTAGGACTCAGTTCAAGTGTCACTTTCTAAGAAAGAGCTTCACTGACAACCCTGTCTATAATAATCCCTGTCCTGGTCATTTTCTACTCCATGTGTTTATTTTCTTTAAAGTACAAATCCCCATTTGAAATTGCCCTGCTTATTGATTTATTTACCTGCTTATTCCCAGTTTTCCCAAAGTATATTGGTAGCTCCAGAGACCCTTCCTGTTTTATTCAATGTACTGTTTCCCAGTGCCTAGTTCAGTGCATCACATATAAATCACTGAATAGATATTACTGAATTGAAGGAATTGTTATCTATTGGACACACCAGAGAAGACACAGATATTTAACCTGAGTAACAGGAGCAACTAATGATGAAATTAGACATTAAAGGATTCAAAATTGTAAGAAGACCTTGCAAATCCATAGTAGTGCTTTTCAAACATGGATGATGCTTATGGTCTGAATGTTTGTGTCTGTCCCAAATTGATATGTTAAAACATAATTACCAAAGTGACAGTATTAGAAAGTGGGGCCTTTGGCAGGTTTTTAGATTATTAGGGCTCCACTCTCATGAATGGGATTAGCGCCCTTATAAAAGAAACCCCAGAGAACTAGCTAGCCCCTTCCACCATGGATGGTTACAGTGAGAAGACATCCATCTACAAAGAAAGTGGGCCATCACCAAACACTGAAGCTGTTGGCACCTTAATTTTGGACTTTGCAACCTCCTAGAACTGTGAGAAATAAATATCTATTGTTTATCATCTAGTAACTAGGATTGCACTAAGATAGATAAGTACCAGACCACTGTAGATATTACTTTAAATGTAGATACCTCCAACCCCACCCCTGGTTTTAATTCAGCATTTCTCGGGTGGGCTCAACTATCTGCCATTTTACCAAGCATCCCCTGATGATTTTGATGAAGCAATCCATAGACCACACTTGAAAATATCCTGACCTCAACAGCTCACAGTTGAGTACCATTATTTTAATGCCTACCATGCAGAGTTCTGGGACGTGTGGAGGGTCTCTGTTAATGTAATTACTCAAAAGTGCACTGGTTCTTCCCTCCCACCTAAGACCACAGACCGCTTTCCTACATGGGATCATCGGGAGGAGTACGAATTGTTATCCTGTTAAATAGAAGAGGTAGGTGGAAGGTTTGTGACTTACCTAAAGTATCCCAGTGATGGGACCCTGATCTCTTCACTTTTGCTCCAGTAGCCTGTCTAGCAAACTCAACATCACACTTGGTTCTTCTCTATGAGCTCCTGGTTCTGGAGTGCAGAGTCCCCTCTCAGTTAATTGGAAGCTATGCAATTATGCTTCTTCTCTCCCCTATCTCCATCCCACAACCCCTCCCCCACATAGCAGTGACACTGAAGCTCACATATAATGGAAAAGTGGGCTTATCCTTGCTTGCTGTTATATTTTCAAGTATTCTCCCTGTAGTCATGCAATCCATAAGTGAACAAATCAATAAATTGGACTTCCTCAAAGTTAAAAACATCTAGTCTTCCAAATATATGAATGAGAAAATGAAAATACAAGGCCCTGAGTGGGAGAAAAGTTTAAAATCATATATCTGATAAAGGACTTGTATCCAGAATATAGAAAATCTCACAAAAGTCAATTTAAGAAGAAAGCAGACACTTCAATAAATAAATGGGCAAAATATTAGAATGGACACTCTATTAAAGAAAATATACAGATGTCAAATAAGCACATGAAAAGATACTCAACAACATTAATCATTAGGGAAATGTAAATGAAAACTGCAACGAGATGCTACATTTTCATGAGAATGGCCAAAATTAAAAACACTGACCATACCAAGTGTTGGCAAGTTTGTGGAGAATGAAACTCTCATACACTTCTGGTGGCAATGAAAAATGGTACAATCACTTGGAAACAGTTTGACAGTTTCTCACAATGTTAATGTTACATCTACCATATGATCCAGCCATTGCACTCCTAAATATTTACCCTAAAGAAAGCATATTCCTACGAATAGACTTAATCACAAATGTTCATAGCAGCTTTATTTATAAAAGCCTCAAATTACAAACAGTCTAAATAGCCATCAATAGGTGATGGATAAAACAAATTGTGGTATAGCTATATACTGGATTACTATTCAGCAATAAAAAAGAATGAACTATTGATATATGCAACAAAATGGATCAATGTGAAAATAAATAGGGTGAATGAAAGAAGCCAGATCTTCCTTTAAAATAATCCTCTATGATTCCATTTAAATACATTTCTAGGACATGAACCCTAATCTATAGTGACACAAATGCTGTGTTTGCCTGTAGACAGGGCAGTGGGAGGGCTAGGGAGCCCAGGTACTACAGAATTGAAAGTGCTATGTCCTGGGAAATAATAATAATGATACTTAGGCTTATCTGGCTATTTTAGGAGACATGGCTGGATATCATTATAATAGGACAAACTATAAGGTAATTACTACTTTAAAAATACTGAATTCTTATAACTGACATTTTGATATTTTAAACTAATATTTGATAAATTCCTGTTTTTTTAAAAAATTACATTATAGGCTGGGCATGGTGGCTGAAGTGGGAGAATTGTTGGAGGTCAGGATTCCAGACCAGCCTGGGCAACATAGTGAGATCCCCATCTCTACAAAAAATTTAAAAAAATAGTGGGGCATGGTGGCATGAGCCTGTAGTCCCAGCTGCTCAGGAGGTTGAGGCAGTAGGATTGCTTGAGCCCAGGCATTAGAGGTTGCAGTGAGCTATGCACTCCAGCACACCACTGCACTCCAGCCTGGGTGACAGAGTAATACTTTGTCTCAAAAAAGAAAATATATTATAGAATGGATGAAAATGTGGCAACCATGAAAGTATACATATTACAATCTCAAATTGCCATGGAGACCTTCTAACCAACTGCATATTTCACCTTCCATCTGAGATACATGGAAATCAATGATTTTTATTTATACAGTCAGAAAAAATGTGTAAGTTTATTGCAAATGCTTGTTAAACATCAGGTTCCTTCCTCTACCGAACAATTCATTGCTTTATGACAAAGAAAAGCATCTCTAAATGAGCTTCAAGGGCTATTACAAAGCATATAGCTGCTGATAGAATGAAATCCACCTGCTAGACCTCTTCTCCAATGATGAGATCAAAGTAGTTTCTTTTAGACTATTTTGTGAACCACACGGGAACTATTCCACGACATGTTTTTGTTCATCTATGAACTACCTAGAGCCAGGTGTCATACCCCACCAGGGATGGAAGTGTTGGGGATCTCCTGAGGACTGGTGCCCTTCAAATCTGGAGAAGCTTCAACAGCCATCATGACCCAGATCCTCAGAGCCACCTCCTTCAGACACTTGATACGAACTCAGGCACCTGCATGAAGAGCTGCCAGGGAAAGAGAATCCAGCAATCACTATGCTTTATGGGAGTAACTATGTGCTGGGCACTGGGTTAGTGGCCAGTGACATTGATACAATTGGGTAGTGATCATGAGAAAAAGAAAATACAGTGGATTTCTCACCAGGGCCTTTTTCTTATACTTTCCTCATCTATCCCCTAATAACAAATTTGAAAAAAAAGTGTCCTGAGTTCATACAGGCATTCTTGATCCTGCAATAACCACAGGGCCATGGGCTTGCACCTGTTTATTAGTGAAGGTTCCAGCAATCACTGAAGGTTCCAGCAATCCTGTGGTGAGCATTCTTATACCCATTTTACAGAGGGGGAAGTTGAGCTCAGAGAGAGACGTTACCTGTCTCGTTCTCCCGCGCCAGGCCTTTACATGGAGAGTAGCTCCAGGACACCCTGGAGCAGGATGCCACCCTCGCTGGGGCCGGGGGCGGGGCGGGGTCCCACACCTCTCAGGAGACAGCGGAGCATCGAGCCCTAAAGCAGGAACGAGGCGACTTGGATCTGGGATCCCTTCGTCTCCCTACACCCCAGGGCAATTCAGCCCCCACCGCGGGGCACCCAGGCCGCTGAGTCCAAACACCTAAAGGCGAGACCTGCTTTTCTTGCCAAGCCAGATCTGTTACTATTAAAAAATCGGGGGGGAGGGGAGGACAAGGGCAACATACGTAACCTAAACATCTGTACCCCCATAATATGCTGAAATAAAAAATAAAAATAAAAATAAAAGTCGTCACGGTCGCCAGGCTTGCCATAATGACGTCAGGTTTCTATAGCAACTGTGATGCGAAAGCTCGTCCCACACACCGGAAATGCCCCCGCTTGGCCCTTTGTTCCCTTGCCTTTCCTTGAGAGAAAACACCTTCACTCTTCAGGCTGCCACCTGAGAAGGCATGCTAATTAGGGGAATTAGGCTGGAATGGAGGCAATTGGAAGAATTCTGCCCAGTTTGGTGGAACAAAGAATGTCCCTATTGTCAGGAATTTTATTTGTTTAAAAGTGACAGTAGGGGAGTATCAGCACACAGAGTCCCAGGGAGGTGTCCTAGGGCAGCTGGAGATGAGCTAGCCCTCTGAAGGGGAACATGTAAAACTGACACACCATGGTAAGTGGTTAGCCATCTTGGCAGAAAACTAAGAGACTGTCTATAATTATGTGATTAAATAATCTAGGAACACCAAAAAAGAAAAAGTCATTAAGATATCTCAGAGTTATTTCAGGGAAGCAGTCCTAGAATAAGACAGTCATTTAGTAGGCAGAAACCTAGTCAACTGAATCATACAATGGTTTGTCTTGAGAAAATTCTTATCGTTCATTCTTAATATTTTCTTCCATGACGAAGGGCACTTCTAGCCCCTCTATACAGTCACTTCTTCTTTATCACAAGAGAGACTTAACTAATTGGTGAGTTTGGAAGGAGAAACAGGGGTTGCACAGCCCATGCCCTCTCCCTTCAAAACTCCTGGTAATAAGCTGCCCTTCAGGGGCACTTGTTCTAATCTACTCTCAGGGGTGGGTCGTACAATAGGCTCACTGTTCTTCTCTTCTTTGTGTGTCTCCATGGGTCCTCAGATATTTCTATGGTCTTACTGCAAAAGGCTTGCATCTTTAAGAGGCTCCCCAAATACCCTCCTGCTTTAAGTCTGAGCTTAAAACCAAGAAATAGATGAAAGAAGAAAAATGCATGGACTTTATTCCTCATTAAGGTGATATTGAAGAATGTGACTTAGGTTTTCTGGCAAATGAGCTTTCTATTCATGAATTACAGAATTGGACAGACTTATCCACCCAGCAGTGCTTCACTGGGACAGTCACAAAGGCCAAGAACTGCAATGCACACCAATCTGCTGCCTGGTGAAGGAGTCTTGTCTATGTGTGCCCAAGGAAAGTACCTTCCTTGCAAGACCATCCCTGTAGCAGGAGAAAGTGTTTCAAGATATCTCATTTGAGGCCGGGCACGGTGGCTCACGCCTGTAATCCTAGCACTCTGGGAGGCCGAGGCGGGTGGATCGCTCAAGGTCAGGAGTTCGAGACCAGCCT
>NW_012134303.1:882213-904552 GCF_000956105.1 Propithecus coquereli | reverse complement strand
TATCACCATTGTTTCTTAAAGCTGAATAGTACTCCATGGTATACATACACCATATTTTATTAGACTTGGGGGGAGGGGGAGGAAGGGCAACATACGTAACCTAAACATCTATACCCCCATAATATGCTGAAATAAAAAAAAAGATATCTCATTTTAGAAACTCTTCTCAAAGTGCATAAATAACCCTTGTTCAGAATGAATACTCACTTAGCCAACCTCTGAGGCTTTCCTCATGACGCCACGGCACTCTAGCCCGGGCAACAAAGGGAGACTCTGTCTCAAAAAAAAAAAAAAAAGATATCTCATTTGAGAAACTCTTCTCAAAGTGCATAAATAACCCTTGTTCAGAATGAATACTCACTTAGCCAACCTCTGAGGCTTTCCTCATGGCCTAATTTGTGACAAAACCCTGTCAGTACTTTAATTCATGTGATTGAAGTGGAGGCTCATCTTATGGAATTTGGTTCCACATTCAAAGAGTGGTTTCAAAATAATATATTGTGATAATTTCCCTTGAAAATCCCTTCAAGAAGGAATTGGTTAAATGTTCAGAAATCTATACACACACATAAACCAACACACAGCCTACAGTCAAAATTATATTAATAACAAAGTCCTACCAAACCTTCAAAGATAAGAGAATCCCTTTGTTATCCAATGATAACAGACGACGAAAAGAGAGGGAAAGGTCACCCAAACCATGTTTTAGATAGCCATTTCTGTTTAACCAACACCCCCAAACAATGGCCATTTATTATCGCTCAGGAATGTGTGTGTTGACTTGGCTCAGGTAGGTGTTTTCAGCTCCAGGTGATGTCTATCCCTTGGGTCTGAAGTTATCTGGAGGCTATACTCGGCTAGGACATTTAAGAGAGCTTGTACGCCAGTAAAATTTTGAAATAAAAAAAAAGAGAGAGTTCACTGACATGAAGGACGATTGGTGCTAATGTCACCTGGAGCTCACCTGGGGCTGTTGTCTGGAGCACCTTGGTTCAACACAGAGCTCTCCATGTGTAGGGTTGCCAGATAAAACAGAGAACATTCAGTTAAGTCTGAATTTCAGATAAAAATGAGTAATTTCTTTAGTATAAGTGTGATGGTTAATTTTATGTGTCAACTTTGCTGGGACATGTTACCCATATATCTCATCAATATTACTCTGAGTGTTTCTGTGAAGGCGTTTTAGGATGACATTAACATTTAAATCAGTGGACTTTGAATAAAGCAGACTGCCCTCTTTAATATTGGTGGGCCTCAACCCATCAGTTGGGGGCCTGAATAGAGCAAAAATCTGACCCCCTCTGAGCAAAAGGGAATTCTGCCAGCAGACAGCCTTTGGACTTGAATTGCAACATTGGATCTTGTTCTCCAGTCTGCAAGCCCATCCTGTAGAGATTGGACTTCTAGCTTCTATAATCATGTGAACCAATTCCTTAAAATAAATGTCTCTCAGTCTTCCCCCCACCCCACCCTCTTATCTCTCTCTCTTTCTCTCTCTCTCTCACACACACACACACGTGCACACACACACATCCTATTGGTTCTATTTCTCTAAATGTGGCATGCAGTATTACTTTGTTTATCTGAATGCAACTGGACATTCTGTATATTTATTTGCTAAATCTGGCAACCCTAGGGAGGACCCCTGAATATGCAAGTTTCCTGACAGTCTGAGATGATACTTACAATGAGGCAAGTCTACATAAAATGAGTAGGTCAGTTTGGCAAAAAGGACAAAAACTGGTAATACCTAGTGTTGAGGAAACAAAGGGGAAACAGACCATTTACCGAAGGCCATGCTATTGCAGATTAATAATTTGAATGGCCTTTGGTGCAGAAGTACCATTTCCACCAAGAAAGGAGTTTCTGGTGAGAGTTTAGAAAATTTTCATCAAGGTGATTTGGATGCACATCCTGGTTAAGGAGCACTGGATGAGGGGGCTGATCAAGTTGCCACATGAGCTCCTTGCTGCAAGGAGCAAAGAACTACTATTTATGATGTAGATTGCTTGGAAGGGCCCAACTCCAGGTTCTTCATGTTAGTGTCTGGATTTAATCTCATGACAACCTGGCTGGTGAAGTATCAAGATCCTCTTTTCATGGATGTATGTGACTATAAAGCACAAATTCCTAACCACAGAGACAGAAGGCAAAGAGTTTGCTCACCATACACACTGACAGAGCCAGGGATAGAGCCTGGCAGCCTCAGCATCTTGAGTTGCTGGTGGCAGATCTCTAGCAAATTTATCAGGACACATACTGGTGAGGAGGTTAATCTCTGATCTCCCTGTGTTTACCTTCCCTGCATTTCCAAAAGGGAACCAGGCTTGATGCCCGTTCCCTTTGCCTCATGGAAGGTTTATGGCAGGGCTGGAAGCAGAAGCTGTCTGAAGCCATCGTTTATTCCATCCTTTATGAAAAGTTAAATTTAAGGAAAGAGTTGTGCTGTTTGGACCTGTTAGGGAGAAGAGGGCCTCTGAGGACACAGAGAGGGGAGAGGAAGGAATATTTCTCCCAGACGGGGATGGGATGAGGTTGGAGGGCTACAAGCCCTTCCAGGAGTAGGGACCTGAGCACTGCTCCATATCAGTGCTTGAGTTGGATCTGTGGTCCATGGAGGCTGGCATCCAGCCGTGAGACTCATTTTCCTGTTTGAATGGAAGGATGGATGGAGCAGAGTTAGGGGTCATGGAGGCACCAAGCCAGCTGGAGAAATGGTCAGCTTAGCCCTGAGCAGTGGGTACACATGATGGTGATGGCAGGGGCCTCCCCAGGCTGTACTTAGAGGATCAATTCCCACAAATGATCATGCTTTGTCAAAAGGCATAATCATTTAACATTTTTAATACTTACTGTCTAGCTGAAATTTAAAAACTCTTTACAAATGAACATCCCAACCTACTACAAGATGAAAGCTCTTGTTTTTCCAGATCTGTGCAATAATGGGTTTCCCAACATTATTAATATTTGCTAATGTACTATCTTATTGCCAGAATGTAAGATTACTCTTCATTTTTCTTCATCTATTTCTATGTAAATGGCATATTTCACATGCGCATTTCTAAATGCAAAGATTATGGTCACACTTTATGCCTCAGAATATGTCCTGGAATGATTCTAGAATTTGAAAAGAAAACCTTATCAGTAAGTTTGTGTTTATGCTGTGTCCTGTTTAAACTGAAATTGTGCATTCAGGAGAACTCCACATACCACTGGGGGCGGACAAAGTGGTACAACTTCTTTACAGAAACACTGAGCATCTATGGGAGAAGAAAGCAACGCCCCATCATCTGCTGCCTTCTCAGGTCTGCACGAATCTTGGGCACATGTGCAATCCTGGTCATGGCAACATGACTAAATGTCAACACAGCTCCAAAATCACCTAGTTAGAGAAACCTCAGAAATATCATTTTCAATGTAAAAAAATTCCATAGTGCTATATAAATATACTACTTGTATAGTTAGAACTTAAAATATGCCATGCAATTATGTGTTTTATTAAGGGATGCACAATCATGCCCTATAAGGGTGTTTTGGTCAAAAATGGACTGCACATATGATGGTGGTCCCATAAGATTATAATACTGTATTTTCACTGTAAATTTTCTGTGTTCAGATTTGTTTAGATACACAAATACTGACCATTGTGTTACAATTGCCTGCAGTATTGAGTACAGTAGCATGCTGCACAGGTTTGTAGCCTAGGAACCATAGGCCACACCATAAAACCTAGGTGTGTAGTAGGCTATGAGAGAGGCAATCAGAGAAGTTACACTCTGTAATGTTTGTCTTTATATTAATATCTTTGGTTGAGTACATGTTTGCCTATTGTGGTATTTACTATATGTTTTTAAATGTCTGAAATCTAACATAGTTGACATAAATAAATCTCTAATGGTCCTAATCTCTGATTAACAAGAAACTCATTGTCCATTTGGAAATATTGAAAATACATTCAAATACTAATATGAATATATTTATAGCCTTCAACTTTACCATGCACTAGTAAAAACTGTAATGATAGTGGTGTGTTTCCTCTGATTATCATCTAAACACATGTGTACACACGTGCTCACACACACACTGTATATGCATTGAATATGGATTTGACTTAACTGGAATGTACTAGTTTTCTGTAGGTGTTTAACCACAAACTTAGAGGCTGAAAGCTACATCCATTTATCAGCTCACAGGTATGTAGGTCAGAGTCTGGTGCAGCATAACCTTATTCTCTGTTCAGGGTCTCACATGGCTGAAATCAGGTATTGGTGTAGGCTCGACTCAGATCTTTTGTCTGGAGGCTCTGGATAAAAATCTGCTTCCAAGGCTATTCTTGTTGCTGGTAGATATCATTTCCTTGTGGCTATTGGACTGCTGTCCTAGTTTCCTTGATCTCTGTCATCTGGGGATGCTCTCAGCTCCTAGGGGTTAGTCCAATTCCCTGCCACATGACTTCTTCTTCTAGCCAGCAATGGTGTGTTGAAGGTTCCCAGTGCTTTGAATCTCTGATTTCCCCTCCTCTGAACAGCCAGAAAATATACTCTGCTTTCAAAGAGCTCATTTCATTAGGTCAGACCCACCCAGATAATCACCTTTTTGCCATATAACAGAACGTAATCAAGAAAGTGATATCTCATCATATTCATTGGTTCCACCCACTCTAGAAGAGGAGGGAAATATACAACGCTGAGAGTCATTAGAGGTCATCTTAGAATTCTGTTTGCCACATGGAGATTCATAACAAGAAAAAATTCATGCAAATTTCAACCAGTGTTGTCCAGGTTTAAACTGAGTTTTCTGAGACAAAGCTCAGGCCACTATAATGGGGCATCACTGTACTAGGGAGAGGCCAGCACAGGGGAAGTGACTCACCCGATATTCTGTAGTCAGGGATGTGTCTGGTCTCCTCAGTCCAGTCTTCTTTCCAGTATTCATGTCATCTTGCTCTGTATTGTCCCTTTTACCTTGGAGTCGCTGGGGAACTGCTCCTCCAGTATCAAATTAGATGGCAAAGTAAGGGGAGAAGAAGGCAAATGCAGTTATAGGAAATGGTGTTGTGATTTTCTTGCCTTTCCCCAACTCCCACATGTAACTCATCCCACAACTCAGAACTCGCCCAAAGCTCATAGATTGTGGGTATACATTTTACCTCTTACTGTTACCTTTCCATGTGCTCTCTATGCAGTAATGCTCTTTGGTTTAGGTTAATGTCATCTACTCTTTAAGAGGGTAGAGGCAGGTGGGCCTGGACTGCTGTGTTGAAGTGCTACTATGTCCCATAGGCACTTTACAGTTTTCTCACTTACCCCTTCTGACAGCACTGAAGAAGGTATCATGAACCCCATTTCACAGATGACCAATCTCCAACACACAGAAACTAAGACCCTCTCCAGATAAGTGACAGGATTGGAATTCAGTTCCATCTCTTGCCCTCCCCACAATATAACTAGTAGCTTACCATTTGGAAAAGTATAGTTTTACATTTTTCCAATATTGTGCCCTATGGGTACTCACTCAATAATCCCTCATGTTGAAGAAGAGGATGGTGAAGATGAAATCCTACCCTTTGAGCCATGAAGACTAACTGTGGGGTTACATGGATTGGCAGGTCCTTGAGGTCCCTCTAAGGCCCACTGCTAAGGTCTAAATGTTTGTGTCCCCCCAAAATTCATATACTGAAGTCTAATCACCAATTCAATAGTACAAAGAGGTGGGGCCTTTAGGAGAGGATTATGTCATGAGGCTGGGGCCCTCATGAATGGGATTACATTGTTGGTCCCTTTTGCCATGTGAGGACACATCAAGAAGGCATTATTTATGGAGAAGAGAGCCCTCCTTAAACACCAAATCTGCTGGTGACTTGATCTTGAACTTCCCAGTCTCCAGAACTGTGAGAAATAAATTTCTGCTTTTTATCAATTACCCAGTCTAAGGTGTTTTGTTATAGCAGCCTGAATGGACTAAGACATCCACTAACCCCACTCTATGACATCAGGCTTGGGCATGTGACTGGATGTGACCAATTAGCTCTGAGGAGAAATGGAGTGTGCCCCTCCCAAGCAGAAGTGATAAGAGAAATTGAGGGGTTTCACCAGTACACTTTGTCCCTCTGCCTCAGCAATGTCTCATATTTCTTGAAAAGTAATTTAACTCATTTAATCCTCCAGCAGCACTAGAATTTAAATGATGATACGAATGCTTGGGAAGAAGCAAGGTAAATGACTTATACCCAAATTTAACCTCCTAGATCACCTCAAATCATCTGAGCTAACACTGAGTCAGTAGCCAGGAGAAGGCACATGTTTTATTCACATCACACAGAAAGTCATTCGTCAGGCACTGGAACAAACATCTCCTGCCTTTTGCTCCACTTCTCTCTCCAGAAGACCCAACAACATGCTTTGTGCTTCTCTGGGAATTTGTTTTTATGGAGCCATAAGAACTCAGATACTGAATTACTGTTCCCTCCTGAAGCTAACTCTCCAAGGGGACCCAAGAGAGGCCAGGAAAGGTACACTGATTCAATAGAAATGGGGTGACGTTTCCCCATCCCACCTATTTTGGACAATGCTACGACACAGAAAACACACCAATTCTTACATACAATGTGGGTCTGAGTTTATTTTCCTTCCTATCATCATGTTTCCATAATCTCTTTGGGACATCGTTATGCTATTTAGGGTTATTTATAATGGTTTAGGTTATAGTCATCTCAGAAGCACAAGCTAGGAAGTGGAGTGGGAAGGTTACTAACACTTCAAGGACCTCCTAGGGGCCAGACACTGTGGTAGGCACTTTACCTACTGTTTTTCTAACTCCTACAACCATTCTGTAAGTTAGGTATCAGTATTCCTTGTGACAACTCATTCCTCCCCCAAAGCAGGCTTTATTAAGGCTCCTTAAGGTTAAATACATATTCCACAAACACATGCCTGATTGGAGCCAGCATGGTTATTCTAATCAAGGGTTGTCATCTCTAAAGTTGGGCTTTACCCTCAATGTATGCACATAGGTTTGGGTAGTAACATTTACCCTGCTCTAGGCAGAGTTTTCTCAACCTTGGCACTATTGCCATTTGGGTCTAGAGAGCTCTTTGTTGTGGAGGCTGTCCTAGGCATTGTGTGATGTTTAGAAGCATTCCTGGCCTCTACCCCCAAGATTCTAGTAACACACCCAGATGTGACTACCAAACATGTCTTCAGATATTTTCACATGTCCCTTTAGGTGAGGAGCACAGTTGCCCTTGCTTGAGAACCACTGCTCTAGATGTAAATTTCCAGTAGGTAGCTGAATACATGGGCCTGAACCCCAGAAGAAAATTCTGAGATGAAGACATGGTTCGTGGGCTGTGGTGCCTGGCATATAATAGATTCCCTGTAAATATTTGTTAAATAAAAGCATATGACATATAGAATTGAGAGTAAGCAGTATTTTCCCAGCCTTACATGAATTCTTCAAATTGAGGAAGGATCCTTTTTATAAACTGTATCAAAATCTGCATTTTCAACCCAATATTTATTGTTCAGCTTTTGTTTCCCTTTGTAAAAAGCATGTCTTTTAAATGGTAGAGCGTACAGAAATTGGTTACACTAGCACCAGGCATAACCAGAGACAGAAGGAATTTCAACATCAAAACAACTGAGCAAAAAGTGAAGGTCCATCGTAGCCTACATTTCTATGCCAGACACCATGCTAAGTACTTTAACGACATTGATGTATTTGATCTTCACACAGCCCTTTATGGTATTATCCCTGTTTATGAATCAAGAATTCAAGGCACAGAGAGAGAGGTTAAGAAACTTGTCCAGGGTCACACAGCTAGTAGGGGACAGAAACAGGTTCCTAACCAGAACTGGCATCAAAGCCCTTTGGCACTACCTGCAAAGTTATTCCACCATGTAACAACATGTATCTCTAGAGCCTTGCCAGAGCATGGCACTCAATGACTTTTTGTTTAAGTGAATTGAACTGAACATAGCGACTAAGTGTAGAAGCCTGGTGAGCCTGCAGCATGACTGTTAAAATAATTCTATGTACTTATCTAGAAAAGTATTTCCATTCTAAAACTCTCAAGTGTTTTCCTGCATGAAAATAACATTATTCTCTGGCCCAGACTTAGCTGGCTAGGAGGAAAGGCTGGTGGGATCCTCTTTGACAGGTGAGGCCACATGAGGTGAGGTGACTTACGCAAGGTCATCCCAGAGTTATCAGGTGAGGTCTCCACCAGGACCCAGGGAGATCTCCTGGATGGTACCACAGGGTCCTGTCCAAGAGATGCAGAAATTGTCTTTGATTCTATGAAGCACCTCAACTTTCAAGAGTTTAATGGAAATGTGCTTCTCTGAGGTTATTCTGTGGGGATGTGGGGACAAATTGGAAACATGACTTCATGTGGAACAAGAGGAAAACGGGTAATGATTTTCCTCCTTTTCCCCAACTCCTCCAGGGGAGGAGAGCAGAAATGAGCAGTTCCTTCAGGGCCACCTCTGCCTCTCTTTCAGTCTTTGCCCCCTTTCACACCCCTTTCTCCCCACCTTTTGCGACAGTATGGGATGTAGACAGGAATGCAGAATTCCCTGAGAGGGGACAGAAAATTGGGAAGTGCCGAATGATGAGAACAGTGGATCAGGAAGCACAGGCATGGAAGCACATACCCCGGTGCTCATCCACCAAGCGCTCCATTGCCACCTGCTTCTGTGTGTCTTGCCATCACTACCACACAGCAAGGAACCCACATGTGACAGAAATATCTGTTTTCCAAGTGAGGCTGACAGGACAAAGTGACTTACCCGTGAGACGAGAATGTCCCAGAATTACTGGTTTGGATCTAGCACTAGGATGCAGGAACATCTCCTGTCTCTTGGTCCAAATCCTGTCAGGCAGATATGGTATGAGGCTTTCATCTCGCCCTTCAGGAGCACAAGGGAAACACGCTTCTCGCACTAGGATGCAGGAACATCTCCTGTCTCTTGGTCCAAATCCTGTCAGGCAGATATGGTATGAGGCTTTCATCTCGCCCTTCAGGAGCACAAGGGAAACACGCTTCTCCTACGTAAAACGGGGGGCTGAGGGGTAATAAGCAGACAGGAAAATCCGAGAAACAGAAAGAAACAGGGTGAGCGGTGACTTCATTCCCTTATCCCAAATGTCATCCATGGGGTCCATGACTCGGTTGACTGGAAATGGTGGAATCGCCTTCTTCCTTCCCTCCAGCCCCATCAGGGCACTCATTCCACCATGTAGAAATGGCACTGACTTACGGGAAAATTAGAAACGTGCAGTGTTTTCCTTCTTCTCTCCAATGCTCTCTAGATTGTGCTGCCCCTCAAATGTAGCACATTTGTAGTTCACCCTCTCCAGGCCCCTCCACAAATAGCAGGGTTAAGCTCCAGCAGATTCCTGACTCTAGGCAGGAGTGTCGTCAGAAAGTGCAAGTCCCTCTTCTTTTTCCCTTTGAACATACTGCTCGACCACTGTCTCCACAGGCCCATTGCGAGTGGAAGGAAAGGGGCCAAAGCCCCAAGTCAGACAGTGACCAGGTAGTACCAATGGGCTTTGACACCCTGCATTTCCGGGGCACTGGCAGGCTCCTGGTGAGCATCTTTCTGAGTCCAGTGGGTCTGTTCAGGAGAGCAGGGAGGTAACAGGATCGTCTTTTGGGAGAGGGCTATTTCTGGGCAGGAGTTGGAACTCATAGGTTCTGTTCAAGTCCAGCAGTTATGAACAGTGAGAGATTTAGTCGTAGAGTAAGGTGGTTCATGGAGTAGATTCTTTTAAAGGAATTAATCTAGTCCCCCTGACAAGGTGAGAGGAGATGTCTCTACTGAAAGCCATACAAAAGGTTCCTGAGAAGTCAGTCCCGTTCATTGGGAATAACTAGGGATGAGGATGGAACAAGGGCCCTTGATTGAGGTCTCTCCCTAAGGGCCTTGGGGGAAGGGGAACCCTGTGTCCAGCATAATCTTCCCAAATCAAGAATAAAGGTTTGAGGTAAAGCCCCTGAAGAATATAATCACATGTAGCAAAGCAGTGGTTGGACATTTTTGATCAATGCCGCAGTATTTCTCATCCCTCCGGATGTACTGGCAAAAATTAATCACAAGTCATTTTTCAGTATGAAATAGGAAATACCAAATAAACAGTGAATAAGGTCCTATATCAAACTAGCAATAGATCTTCCACGCAAGACTGAACTGGAAGCCAATAGTCTGTTACAAGAGCAGCAGTTCCGAATGCTTGTGTAATGATGCAGATTTTGGAAGGAACTCCAGAAGCAGGTAATAATGAAGTCCCCCCGTTGCCAGGTCAACAGACATTGAACTCCTCTGGTCAGACTCCCTTTAAACTTCTGGCCTAAATCAACCATCACAGTAAATTTAGACTGAGTGAAAGAGAAGACGACAACCTGGAGGGTCTGTGGCTGTGGGAAGCCTCCTCTTCCAATGCTTCAAAATGGTGAATTCCCTGCTGATGGCAGAGTGAAGAGAGGGCCCTCTATGCGTGAAAAATCTGTCCATCACAATGAGTGGTTGGTCTGATATGATCCCCTATCACTGTTTCATGTTGCAGTTAATCCTCTCTCTTCTGCTCCTCATCACATTAGTGTCACGCATGGCCTTTCAAATCTGGAAACAACTTAGGACAATCTGAGTCCTGGATATGCAGCCTCTCCAAGATGAAAGATTTTCAAACTTATATGTTTTTTGGCCATTATTCTGTCTTCTTTTGCAAAGTTTCTGTTCATATCCTTTGCCCACTTTTTGATAGGGCTGTTTGATTTTTTCTTGCTGATTTTTCTGAGTTCTAAATAGATTCTGGTTATCAGCCCTCTGTCGGATTTGTAGCACGCAAAAATTTTCTCCCATTCTGTGGGTTGCCTGTTTGCTCTTGTGACAGTTTCTTTGGCCGTGCAGAAGCTTTTTAATTTGATCAGGTCCCATTTATTTATTTCGGATGTTGCTGTGACTGTCTTTGGGGTCTTCTTCATAAATTCTTTGCCTAGGCCAATGTCTAGAAGAGTATTTCCAACTTCTTCCTCTAGAATTCTAATAGTTTCACTCCTTAGGTTTAGATCTGTGACCCAGTGTGAGTTGATTTTTGTGAGGGGTGAGAGGTGTGGATCCAGATTCAGTCTTCTACATGTGGCTATCCAGTTTTCCCAGCACCATTTATTGAATAAAGATTCTTTTCCCCAGTGTATGTTTTTGTCTGCTTTGTCAAAGATTAGATGGCTATATGAGGATGGTTTTATATCTGGGTTCTCAGTTCTGTTCTACTGGTCAATGGCTCTGTTTTTGTGCCAGTACCAAGCTGATTTTAATATTACAGCTTTGTAATAGAGTTTGAAGTCTGGTAGATTGATGCCTCCCATTTTGTTTTTATTACCTAGAATTGTTTTTGCTATGCGGGGTCTTCTCTGGTTCCATATGAAGCGTAAAATTAATTTTTCTGCATCTGTGAAGAATGATGCTGGTATTTTAATAGGAATTGCATTGAATCTGTAGATCACTTTGGGTAGTATAGTCATTTTAACAATGTTGATTCTACCAATCCATGAGCATGGTATGGTTTTCCACTTGTTTACGCCTTCTGCTATTTCCTTCCTCAATGCCTCATAGTTCTCCCTGTAGAGGTCTTCTACCTCCTTAGTTAAATATATTCCTAGGTACTTTATTTTCTTTGTTGCTATTGTGAAGGGGATTGAATCTTTGATTTGGTTCTCAGTATGACTGCTGTTGGTGTATATGAAAGCCTCTGATTTGTGTGTATTGATTTTGTATCCTGAAACTTTACTGAATTCATTCATCAGTTCCAGTAGCCTCTTGGTTGACTCCTTGGGGTTTTCTAGATATCAAACTTAGTGGACATCTGCAACTTTCAGAAGAGAACAAAGGATGCACTAGAACAGAAAAGACCATGTACTTCATTACCATCACCTTTTTTTTTATTTCAGCATATTATGGGGGTACAGATGTTTAGGTTACGTATGTTGCCCTTGCCCCCACACTCCCCCTCTAAGTCCGAGTTTCAAATATGTCCATCCTTCGGGTGGTGCGCATTGTACTCTTTGTACCATCACCTTTTGATATTTAACAGCTGGCTATAATTTTACTCATGGAACCATGGATCCCCATGTCATCTAGCATTAAGAACAGAAAACGTAAAAATACAATAAATTTTGTTCCATGCTTCTACACATTTTTTGTTATTACCTAAAAGTTTCTCATTCTGTACAGGTTTTGTGAAAACCTTCTACTGTAAATACTCTTTACAGCGTAATAGGGATTGTATTAAGTGCTCTGCTTGTATTGTGTAATTCTCACCGCAAGCTTATGAGGTAGGTACCACTATTATGCTCATTTTACCAAAGGGGAAGTAGGAGCTGAAGGGGTTTGTCTGTGGCATTAGCTTATTATAAGTGGCAAGGATGGTCAGACCCAGACCATATGACCCCCAAGACATGCATTCTCAGCCCCTAGGGTGTTCTCTCGTGAACAGAGAGTGTTATAGTGTTCTATGGTTCTGGGTGTACAACTTGGTAAGACAGGATTTCTCTTTGTTACCTCAATTTTCACTTAGCTTAACATGAACTCCTTTGAGGCTGCCGCCTGGTGCCAGAGTCAAGACAACCAAGCCTCTTAACATTTCATAAATAGCCTAATGACACACTTGTATAGAGTAGAAGAATTCTTTACATGTCAACAAATTATGTTCTTAGATTATTTTTAAAGATATTCTTCTCTGAAACACATTGTTTTGCAAGTTTATATGGGAACTACTTAAAAGATAACCAAATGTACATTCCTTGGGATAGGCAATCATGTCATCTTACATAGGCAATCATGTCATCTGCAAATAGGGACAGAAGAATTCGTGCCTATATTCATGGAAGATATTGATATGTAGTTTTCTTTTTTGTACTGTATTTGTACAGGTTTTCATACCAAGTTAATAATAACTTCATAAAATGAAAGTGTTCGTTTCTTTTCCATTTTTTGGAGGATTTTGAAGAGGATTGGTGTTTATTCTTTGCTAAATGCTTGGTATACTTCTTCAGTGAAGCCATCTGGTCCTGGGCTTTTCTTCTTTGGGAGGATTTTTACTACTTATACAATCTCCTTGCCAGTTGTAAATATGTTCACATTTTTAATTTCTTCATGATTCATTCTTGATAGGTTGTATGTTTTGAGGAATTTATCCATTTCTTATAGTTCATCCAATTTGTTGGAGTGTAATTGTTCACAGTATTCTCTTATAATCCTATTTATTTATTATTAATTGATAAATAATAATTGTGTATATGAGATACAATGTGATGTTTTGATCTATGTACACATTGTAGAAAGAATCAATCAAGCTAATTAACATATCCATCACCTCACCAATGTATCATTTTTTTTGTGGTGAGAACATTAAAAATGTATTCTTTTAGCAATTTTGAAGTATACATTATTATTAACTGTGGTCACCATGCAATGCAGTAGATCACTAAAACTTATTCCTCCAGTCTAACTGAAACTTTGTACCCTTTGATCAACATCTCCCCTTTCCCTGTCCCTTCCCATCCCCCACCCCCAGACTCTTATAATCCTTTTTATTTCTGGGGCATCAGTTGCAATGTTTTCTCTTTCATTTCTGCTTTTAGTTATTTGAGTCTTCTCTGTTTTTTGTAGTTAATCTATCTAAGAATTTGTCAATTTGTTGATCCTTTCAAAAAACCAACGTAGTTTGTTTATTTCTTCTATTTTTTAATTCTCTATTTCATTTATCTCTTTATCTTTGTTATTTCATTTCTTCTGCCAATTTGAACTTTAGTTTGTTCTTTTTACAGTTCCTAAATGTGTAAGTGAGGTTGTTGATTTGAGATCTTTGTTCTTTCTTAATGTAAGCATTTACTGTTACAGATTTCCCTGTTAATACCACTTTTACTGCATCCCATAAGCTTAGTATGTGGAATTTTCATTTTGCACTTGTCTCAAAATATACAATTTCTCTTGTTTTCTTATTTCAATTATTGATCAAGAGTGTGCTGCTTAATTTACATATATTTGTGCAATTTTCAGTTTTCCTTCTGCCGATTTCTAGTTTCTTTCCATTGTGGCCAGAAAACATACTTTGTATGATTTCAGTCTTAAATTTGTTAAGACTTGTTTTATGGCCTAACATGTGCTCTGCCCTGGATAATGTTCCACTGGGCACTTGACAAAAATGTGTATTCTGCTGTCATTGGGTGGAGGGTTTTGTATATGTCTCCTGGGTCCAGGTAGTCTATAGCATTGTTCAAGTCCTCTGTTTCCTTATTGATCTTCTATCTGGCTGTTCCATCCATTACTGAAAATGAAATATTGAAGGAATTTACTATTATTGTATTTCTGTCTATTTTTCCTTCCAATTCTGTCAATGTTTACTTCATAGATTTGGGAGCTCTGATGCTAGGTGCATACATATTTATAATTCTTACATCTTCCTGGTGAGTTGGCTCTTTTATTTTTATATAATGTCTTTCTTTGTCTCTTGCGACAGTTTTTTATTTAAAGCCTATTTTGTCTGATGTAAGTATGGTGACCCCTGTCCTCTGTTGGTTACCATTTGCATGGAATATCTATTCCCATGCTTTCGCTTTCAGCCTGTGTCCTTAGATCTAAAGTGAGTTTCTTTTAGACAGCATGTATGTAGTTAGATCTTGGTTTTTTAAAAATCCATTTAGTCAATCTATTTCTTTTGATTGGTGAGTTTAATCCATTTACATTTAAAGAAATTACTGATAAAGTCTTTCTATTGCAACTTCGTTGTTTTCTATTTCTCTTGTAGCTATTTTATCCCTCTTTCCCTCTCCTACTGTTATTTTTTTTATGTTTCATTGACTTTTTGTAGCGGCATGCTTTATCTTCTCATTTCTTTTTGTTTTTCTTCTATAGGATTTTTCTTTGTGGTTATCATTGGGATTACATAAAACATCTTTAAGTTATAACAATCTAATTTAAACTGATACCAACTTCAATCACATACAAAAACTCTACTCCTTTACATATTCACCCCCAACTTGTCGATGTCACAAATTATATCTTTTTATATTGTGTATCCACTAACATAAACGTATAGTTACTTTGTATACTTTTGTCTTTTAAATTCTATACCAAAATTAAAAGTAATTCATACGCCAACATTACAACACCACAGGATTCTTTCTATATTTGTGTATAGATTTACCTTTATCAGAAAGCTTTATGTTTTCATATGATTTCATGTTGCTGTCTAGCATTCTTTTGTTTCAACTTGAAGGGTTCCCTTTAGCATTTTTTGAAAAGCAGATGTAACAGTGATGAACTCCTTCAGCTTTTGTTTATCTGGAAAAGGCTTAATATCGCCTTCATTTTTGAAAGAAAGTTTTGCCAGATATAGGTTGGCTGCTTTTTTCCCCCAGAACTTTGAATATATCATCCCACTCCTTTCTAGTCTGTAAGGTTTCTGCTGAGAAACCTGCTGACAGTCTTACAAGAGCTCTCTTACACGTGATGAGTTCACCTTTCTCTTGTTGCTTTCAAGATCCTTTCTTTGTGACTTTTGACAGTTTGACTATAATGTGTCTTGGTGTGAATGTCTTTGGGTTTATTCTAGTTCGAATTAATTGAGCTTCTTTACTTTGTATGTCTATTTGCTTCCTACCATTTGGGAGGTTTTGACCATTATTTCTTTAAATAGTTTCTCTTTTCCTTTCTCTCTGTCTTATCCTTCTTGTATTTCCATAATACATATATTGGTCAGCTTGATGGTGTTCCATAAGTCCCTTAGGCTCTCTTTATATGTCTGTATTATTTTTTGCTCCTCTGACTCAATAATTTCAAATGACTTGTCTCAAGTTTGCTGATTCTTCTGCTTGGTCAACTCTGCTTTTCAACCTCTCTACTGAATTTTTCAATTCAGTTATTCTATTATTCAGCTCCAGAATTTCTGTTTGGTTCTTTTTGTACCTTCTATCTCTCTGTTGATATTCTTCTTCTGTTCATATATTGTTTTCCTGATTTTTTTAGTTGTCTATCTATGTTCTATTTTAGCTTATTAACCATCTTTAAGATGATTATTTTTAATTCCTTGACAGATAATGCATAGATTTCTATTTATTTAGGGTCTGTTTCTGAAGATTTATTTCATTCTTTGATATTTCCCTGTTTCTTTGTATACCTTGTGATCTTTTGTTGAGATTTAGGAATTTGAAGAAACAGCCACCTTTTCAATCCTTCGGGACTGATTTTGTAGAGAGGAAGAGCTTCACCAATCAGCCTGGCTAGAAATTCTGGGGACTTCTCAAACATTTTCTGGAGATGTGTCTTCTCTAGGCTTGTGCATGTAATTTCTCTTTTAAAAAAGTTTACTCCTACTTTTTCTTGGTAGCTCATAATCTATTGATTCTCCTGGTGTCTTCTGTGGTACCGCAATCCCTCTGGTGCTGTAAAAAGCTGTGGTGTTTGTCTTTGTTCTCAGTGGCCTCCATCCTGGAGCACAATTTTATCAGAACTCCATCAAGTGAGACAGAAACAAGTTCCTTGGCACTGTTCCCTCTCCTCTAAAAAAGCCAGATGTTGAACATACATTCCACTCTTCTTTTTTCCTCTTGAAGGAGAAGCCAGGAATTGGGAGTCTTTTGTCCTAATCACATTGTGCTGTTCTGGGGAGGTAGGGGTGTTGAGCATGTAAAGTGTACTGATCCCTATTAATCTATATAAATGTCCATTGCCTTTAATTTTATCTTGTCTGATTTTTTTTTAAAAAAATACTAGCTTTTTTATACATACGACTTGGATAATATATATTTCAACATTTTCTTATGTTCCTTCTTTCTCTGTTCTTTTATCCAACGTGAATTTTTTGTAATCACCTTTTAGTTTTACTTCATTTTTAACTTTTACTTGGAATAGTGAGGAACAGAGTGGAGATTTGAACCTAACTAGTTCTGACAGGTTCCAGCACCTGGACTTTTAGAGCCTGAGCTCCATGGCTTCCCTAAATATTGCAATTCCCCTCTCTTCTCAGTGTCCATATTGTCCTTGGCTGATCTCATCCACATCTGTGGTTGTCACTACAGTCCTAGGGGTGATCCCCAATTCCACATCCCTAGCCCAGACCTCTGTCTGACTCTCCACACTTTTATCCAGTTCTCTAGTACAACTCTCTTCCTGGATTTCCTAAGGATACCTCAATCTCAACAGTGATTAGTTCCACCATTAATCAAGATTAACCTTTGTCTCTGTCCCAGGTTTCCTGCTCAGTGATGTTCAAATGGTAGTGCTGGCCCTGGTCACAAGGTGGCCCTTTACTCTACTTTTTAAGTTTCCCCAGTAGACATACATGTATCACTAAAGGAGAAAAATAAATCCATTATTACATTTTAAAACAAGTTAGAAGGTATTATTTACCATATAATATCTATTCATTTTTTAAAATGTGTATGGATCAAAAACACTGACAGAATCTACTTGGCACATTTCTCTCCCATGAATTATGCATTCATACAATAAATGTCTATCTTCTGTTTCTGTTGCTGAGAGGTGTAATTTTAATTTTAATTTTCTACTGAATACCTTTCTCTGTGTCCTAGCTTCTGCTTCTTTATAATTTCTGCTCTCTCCTAATTTCATCTTTCTCATAACTTGGACTTATTTTAAAGACATTTCAAGTCCTCAATATCAGGGACTTTACTTTTTGCCTTTATTTTTTTCCTCATATTCCAATATCAATTGCCTGATTATCTTCATTATGCCCAGATTTATTCAATGTGATGGAAAACACCATATCCCTTAGAAGACAAAAAATGGGATTGTGATTTGTCACTACTGAAATATTAGAAAAATATAATTTTTATATTATATCTAGGAAAATAGGTGGCTGTCTCTAGCTTTCCCAATCATCATTAAAATTTGTTATTTACATTATTGAGAGACTGAGAGCACTGATTTTGGAGTCCAATTGTTTTGCCTACATCCTGGTTTTGCAACTTATTAGCTGAACAAAGTCAGGTAATTTGCTTAACTTCTTTGTGCCTCAGTTTCCTCCTATGTAAAGTGGGGTCATTGATAGTATAGTCCTCAGCAGCTTCTTTTGAGGAATAGATTGATTAATACCTATAAATCACTTAGATCACTGTCTGGAAGAGGGTTGACTCTGAAAGTATGTTATGAGTATTGTTATTATTACTGTTATTTTCTGCATATTCTAAATTGACATGATGACATATATATTCAGGATTTATTAATGGCAATAAGATTGTAACCATACAAAAATCTAAAAATAAAAAACTGGCATTGAAGAAAATGGAACAGAAAAATCACCTTTAATCACATATCTATTCTCAAATGTTATCAGTGGTGAATTCTTTTATATCTTTTTCTATTTGAATATACACATGCCCATATACATTTATATGCCTTACTTTCTTAATTATTAGATCATAGCATCTGTAACATACATCGTGGATTCTGAAACACTTTTTTTCCTAGTTTTGAGCATCTATTAAATTGTTCTTACTTATCACTTATTTTTTTATTTTTTGCATCTTCTTAATTTATTTTTTATAGATACATAATGTTGTACATATTTACAGGTATATGTGATATTTTAAACAAGCAAACAATGTGTAATGATCAAATCTGGGTAATTGGAATATCCACCACTTCAAACATTTATCATTTGTTTGTGTTAAGAACATTCCAAATCTACTCTTTTTTTTTTTTTTTTTGGAGACAGAGTCTCACTTTGTTGCCTGGGCTAGAGTGAGTGCCGTGGCATCAGCCTAGCTCACAGCAACCTCAGACTCCTGGGCTCAAGCAATCCTTCTGCCTCAGTCTCCCGAGTAGCTGGGACTACAGGCATGCGCCATCATGCCTGGCTAATTTTATATATATATATTTTTTTTTAGTTGTCCAGCTAATTTCTTTCTATTTTTTTTAGTAGAGACGGGGTCTCGCTCTTGCTCTGGCTGGTTTCGAACTCCTGAACTCAAACGATCCGCCCGCCTCAGCCTCCCAGAGTGCTAGGATTACAGGCGTGAGCCACCGCACCAGCCGAAATCTACTCTTCTAGTTATTTTGAAATATGCAATAAATTGTTAACTATAGTCACCCTATTGTGCTATCAAACATTAGAATTCCTTCTAACTATATTATTGTACCCATTAACCAATCCCTCATTATCTGTCTTTCCCTACTACTCTTCCCAGTTTCTGGTTACCACTAAGTGCAAATCAAAACCACAATGAGATATCATCTCATCTTAGTTAAAATGGTTATTACCAAAACCCCCAGAAAATAGCAAATGCTGGTGAGTAGGCAGAAAAAGGGGAACACTCACGTAGTTGTTGGGAATGTAAATTAGTACAGCCACTATGGAGAACAGTATGGAGGTTCTTCAAAAAAATAAAAATAGTAACACCATATGATCCAGCAATCCCACTGCTGGGTATATATCTAAAAGAAAATAAATCAGCATATGGAAAATATATCTGTACTCCCATGTTTATTACAGCACTATTCACAATAGCCAAGATATGGAATCAACCTAAATGTCCATCCACAGATAAGTGGATAAAGAAAATGTTGTATATGTATACCATGGAATATCATTCTACCATAAAAATGAATGAAATCCTGTCATTTGCAACAACATGGATGGAATTGGAGGACATTATGTTAAGTGAAATTAGCCAGGCACAGAAAGAAAAATGTTGCACGTTCTCACTCACGTGGAAGCAAAAAAATTATTCTCATGGAGGTAGTAAACAGAAGCACTTTAAGAAAATAGAAAACCCCCACGTAAAATATTCACATCTATTGTACGAGGTATCTTAAACTTAGAAATGTTGAAATATTTTTAAACATAGGTCCTAACAGAATAATTGTTAGCCTCTCTGGCATTTTGACATATTTCCTTGGTCTTTTACTAGGCATATTTGTACTCAATATAGCTATGTCTCC
Source organism: Propithecus coquereli (assembly GCF_000956105.1). Classification (NCBI taxonomy): domain Eukaryota; kingdom Metazoa; phylum Chordata; class Mammalia; order Primates; family Indriidae; genus Propithecus; species Propithecus coquereli. The sequence continues at coordinate 884,585 of NW_012134303.1, read as the reverse complement.
ACTGCACTACCAGTGGTTCTCCAGTGTTAGTGTGCATCAGAATACGTCAGGGGAGGATAAAGGGGCCTGGGTGGGAATGTGCTTAAGTCATAGAATCTTGGGAAGAGTGCCAGAAGGGTGTAAAAGCTTGTTAACAAAAGAGACAGGAGATTCTGAAGTAGGCAGTCTATGTGAAATGCTTCAAAAATCACCAATACATACTGACATGGACTCCCTCCTAGAAAAAAACTTTGGTCGGATTCCTTTGAACCTTTTTTTCAGCTAGGCCTTGTCCTTGGCTCTGTCCTTGGCCTGCTGAGCCCAGTTTTAGCAAAGAATCCTGCTCAGTCAGTTTATCAAGAATCCCCCTACCCTTGGCATCCAATCAAGCTTTTCTTCCCCCACTTTTGATATTTAATCATGTTCCTCTCCCCCTACCCTTGATTATATTCTTCTTAGTAATTTTTCCATTCTCTCCCTTACCCTTCCCAGTGACTGTAAAATCCCAGCTGTCTCAGTTGTATTAAATATTTGGAGTTGAGTTCAAACTCTCTCCTCTCTTGCAGTAGTCTTGAATAAAGTCTTCCTTGCTGGGGTTTTTTTTTTGTTGTTGTTGTTGTTGTTGTTGCTGTTTTGAGACAGAGTCTTACTCTGTCGCCAGGGCTAAAGTGCTGTGGCGTGAGCCTAGTTCACAGCAACCTCAAACTCCTGGGCTCAAGCAATCCTTCTGCCTCAGCCTCCCGAGTAGCTGGGACTACAGGCATGCGCCACCATGCCTGGCTAATTTTTTCTATATATTTTTAGTTGTCCAGCCAATTTCTTTCTATTTTTAGTAGAGACGGAGTCTCACTCTTGCTCAGGCTGGTCTCCAACTCCTAACCTCAAGCAATCCTCCCGCCTCTGCCTCCCTTCCTTGCTGTTTTTTAAAACAAGAATCCAGTGAAATTTTTTTTTTTTATAATACGATGCTAAATTTTTGTTCATGTTTTAATTTGCTATGTCATCCTGCCCTTGCTAGGCTCCTTGGGAAATGCAAGTCTTTGCCTCTAGATAAATGAAGTGACTTGACTGCTGTTCTTTAGTAAAGGGTAGAATTAGGCTAAGGACTTGAGGACCTCCACAGAGTCATAATGGCCACATTAAACATTTACTTAAGAAATACCAGTATTTCTGCTCCTGGCCAAAATGGAATTTCTGTCCTATCTGAAACAACTAAAAAACGAGTTAAAATACATGAACCACTGTTCTCAAGACCCTGGACAACAAGCAATAATGGTCAGTGATCCCTGAAAGACTGGAAACAAATTAGGTTATTCTTGTGATTGTCTCAGCTTACTGCCTGGAGAAAGTTTTCAGGCAACAGTGCAGGGAGTAGGAATCCAGGCAGAACCCAGTGGTATCCCAGAGAAAAAGAAATTAGGAGGCCAGGAGGTCAGGAGGCCAGGGCAGCTGGAGTTTACAAAGCTGTGTACCAAAAAGGAGAGTTACCCAGAGAAAGAATTCCAGAGATCTGCAGATGGCTTCCCTTGAATATTCGCCTGAGTACTGTTAAAAGATATGCATAGACATATAAAAGTTTTAAAGAGTTTATTTGAGCAGACAGTGATTCATGAATAGGGCAGCACCAAACTACAAGTTGTTCAAGGATCCATCAAAGGGGCTTGTGAAGGGAAAACTTTCATAAAATGTTCTCTGAAGCAAGACAAAGGAAATATTTGATTGGTTAAAGTGAAAAGTCTGTAGTTAGTGGTTAGTTGGTGGTTTCTGATTGTTAAGTTCTCTAGTTAGAGGTTAGTTGGCAGTTTTTGATTGGTTAAGCTTAAGTTTTATTTTCCTAGGCTGTGACCATTCACTATCAGCTGGATTATGGTTTGCTTACATAGGAACTCAGAGGGCTAGAGCCACTTCGGTCTAATGGCCTCTCAATTATTTTAATAGTATTGCTCATTACATGCCTGTGGGGAAACTATCCTAGACCAGGAAATGATCTACTCAAAAGGATTAAAGGGAACAATTCCTTAAGTTCTCACATGTTTGGGAATAGTGCATGTTCCCACTAGGCCAAATTTAAAAACCTCATAATTCATGGGACATCAGAGTATTCAGAAGGGATATTTCCTCATTAGCGGGGTACAATTAACCCTAAACTCAACTTTGACCCTTCCTTACAAAGCTTAAAATCAAGAACCTAAAAGATCAAACTGTTTACAAGTAACTTAACTCTGTCCCAGAATAAAAATCAATATATTTACAGGGATGAAAAAATATCCAGCACTCAATAGGTAAAACTCACAATGTCTGGCATCCAATCAACAATTACCAGGCTTGCAAAGAAACAGGAAAATAAAAACCCACCACGAGAAAAATCAACCAATCAAAACTGACCCAGAAGG
>NW_012134303.1:878052-881868 GCF_000956105.1 Propithecus coquereli | reverse complement strand
AAAAAAAAAAAAACAGAAGAAGAAAAATAAAACTGACCCAGAAAACTGACAAAGATGGTAGAATTAGATAAGGACATTAAGGCAGATATTAGAAGTGCATCGCATATGTTCAAGAAGCTGGAGTAGTGAACAAGTTTAGTAGAAACATGGAATACAAAAAAATATTTTAAAAACCCAACTTGAATATCTGGAGATAAAAATTACAATGTCTGAAATGAAAACTATGCTATTAATAGCTGGGATGGTGTTAATGGCAGATTAGACATTGCAGAAGAAAAGAATAATGAACCTGAAGACATAGCAAAAGAAACAATTCAAAATGAAATACAGAGAGAAAAGATGAAAAAGGCATTAATTGTGGTTGTGTGACAACCACATTGATAATCACTTTAAATGGAAATTGTCTTAGCCTTCTAATTACATGACGGAGATTTTCGGAGTGGATAAAAAAGCAAGACTCGGCCAGCGATATCCTAATAACCACAAACACAAGTTGATTAAAAGGCCTTTTTTGCTAAAAATATACAACATACCATGGTCCAAACATCACTAAGACAGTACCCACCTAAGCTAGTATCACTCTAAGTCAGGTGGAAGGTCTTTATGCACGCCTCTGTAAAAGATAAACCGGGATATTGGCACATTGAGGTGTCTAGGAAATCCGTAGTGATCCGGGCCAGTGGAGAGTGCAGAACCAGGGGAAGGGGGTGACTCACTAAAGCAGAGGTATGGAGTGGGATTGTGGCATACTGTTTGGATACTATTCCCAGCAGCTAAAGAGAATCTGAGAGACTTGGGATTTGCAGGTGAAAACAAGCAGGTAACACAGCTCACATGTTCTTTACCTCCTTTGGTTCCTGCAGCAGCTCTGGAAATTATTATCTATATTTTACCAACAAACATAATAAACAGTGAGGCATTGCCATGGTATTAACTATTAAGTTTATACTACCAGCTAAATGATCCAGAAATAATTTGAAATTTATTATTCTTGTTTGTTGCTGCTTTTTCAACAAATTTTCATCAGGTTCTTCACTGTCTTTTAATCTGATTGGCACATTAGTTTGCTTCGTCTTTTAAAAATCAAACCTTAATATAATTACAGATTAGGTGATACTTATTAACTTAGGGAAAAATAGATAAAAACTTAAAATTAATTGTTACTAGTGATATTAGGAAAGGAAGCAAGGTGTTGAAAGTAAGATTTAAAATTTTCTTGATACATTTTTTCTTCTGTTCCAAAGCAACAACAAAAACTACTTTAGAATGTATTTCTTTATAATCAGAAACACAGTAAAGCTCTTCTCATTTGAGGGAAAATGTTTCTTTTTTAATGGGCATACATCTGAAAATTTCTCTCTTCAAATGAAATTCAGCAAAGTTTATTTTTACTAAATAGAAAATATTTTCCACCAGCAACAAATGAAAGAGTAAATTTCTAAACATATTAATTATAATTTTTGAAATAATGTCTGGGGAAAAATGCAAAATAAAAATGAATATTAAAATTTTCAAATTTATAGGGATTTTTGTATATTTATATCACTTAGAAAGCATTTTGACTGGTTACACATGAGATAGCAACTATATTACATGCTATCTATTTGCATATTTAAAATCTAGCTCTTTATAAACAAAATCAGTATCTTTCTTACATGATCTATGTGATACCAGGGAAGGAGATGGAGCAGACATCGGATTTTGTCCATTTTATTTATGTAATCCAATCCTTTTTCTAGTTCTGGAACACTTTTTAAGTTTCATAAACAAGTAGTTCTCCCTGTTCTATTAAATAAATGTATTTATTATGTTCCTAAATTTGCCAACTGAAAGTGGACAGCTAGCATGTGATGGTTTGACAGTTTTGAAAATCAGGAGCTAACTGAAAGTTGATCAAATATGAGTCAATTAGCTTTGAAAGTGGGAAGGAGAGATAAAAAAATCAAAATAAACATGGCAAGTTGAATGTGTTCCCTTGGCAGGGGCTTTCAAAGAGCCAGTGTTTTTCATAAGAGGCACTGAACCTGGCTTTATCATGACTAAAGATAAGATGAAGAAAAACAAATTTATAAGTGGTATCTTTGGAAGATTGGATTACAGCTTTGTTTATATTCTTCTTATATTTTCTGCATAATCCAAATATGTGTAATGACATTGTATTACATAATTATAAAATGTATTACATTTAAAAATGTTCCTCATAGAAACTTAAAACATGAGTATAAAAAAACCCACCCATGACACAAAAATGTTAATTATTGATATTATTTTAGAAAATTACAATTGTGAAATGATTTAATAATTAAATTATGTTAGGGTGTGAAGTCCATACTCGGACAAGAAAGATTTTTCAGACAAAGTTTAGGATAGACAGAAGCGCAAAGTTTTGTTTACTCTCTCTCCAGAAAGGGCACAGCGCTGGAAATAAAGAGAGGCACTGGCCCTGAGGCCAAACGACTCTGACTTTTTATTAGGGCAGGCTGAGGAGGGGTAGACGGGTTATGACTGTAGCCCAATTAGCAGAGGACAGCTGAGAAACTGCTGTGTTGGCTTTCTCTGTTTCTCACGTAGCAGATTGATAGCAGAGATTAGTTTTTTCTTTCTTCTTGATAGCGGGAAGCATCTGGTACTGTCTCTTCTTGAGGAAGCGAGGGAAGTTCGTATTCCTACTGTGTGATCGGGAACTTTTTCAAAGCTGTTTAAACAATACTCAATACACTTTTTTACAAGCAGTGAATTTTTGATGACAGTCCATCAGATAGTCTACCCTTTCCTCCCCTCTCCCAGAAACTTTCTTTTGGAATGTGAATTGACCAGCTCTGATGAATGTTAATGAGGATTTATACCTTCTTTGGTCTGCTCAGCTTCTTTTAATTGCTAGGTAAACACCTCTGTAGGAAGGATATTCATGTTACTAACCTTAGAGGCAGGGTTCATGCTACTCTAAGTGTCTGCCAGTTAGAAATTTATTTTCTTGTTAGCCCGTAAGCAAGACCATTCTTTCAAATTATTTAATGAATTAATAATTAAATGAATTTAATGTTATTAAACATTACTATATTAGGCACTGTGCTAGAAACTGAGCTCCAGGGCAATTAAGACAAAATCGTTGTTGTGAAAGTGAACAGGCTTGCATAGAGATGATAATGCATAATTTAATAATTTCATGATTATTATAAATGTATTATTAATAATAAATTCATGATGTCATTAGTTTAATAGGATATTTAAAAAGAAAATAAAACAATACCACTTTAAATATAGACATACATTGCCTAATGCAGTCCAATTTTAGGAATGTTATATTTTGGAAATGTATATTCATTATGGAATCAAACAAGGTAATTTAGATCACAATATTTGTAAAATGGTGTAATTACTATCAGTGTTTCTCTATGCCTATGTTGTCAGAACTCAGATGCATGAGAATCACTTGGGGAACTGTCAAAACAGTAATTCTTGATTCAGGTGATTTTGGTGGTGCCAACGGTGGGTTGGAGGTAGGAAGGGCACCCAAGTGTCAGCGTTTTTACCATTTTCCCTAAGTGATTATGATGCAAGTAAGGGGTCTGTGTGTTAACCTAAACATTAACATATACAAAGTTTAAAAAAAGTTTACAGATTTTGAGTTAGAGACCTTCCTTGCTATGTTCCTTTGAAAATTAATACTTTCCAAGTAAGTAGTTACTTACTTAGGCCATTTAGTTAAGGATAGTCAGTTAGGAACAGCATTGAGCTGGGTTTCTGTTACCGTTTATTTTATTTATTTATTTATTTTTGAGACAGAGTCTCACTGTGTTGCCCGGGCTAGAGTGC
>NW_012134303.1:877127-877774 GCF_000956105.1 Propithecus coquereli | reverse complement strand
ATGTCTGGGGAAAAATGCAAAATAAAAATGAATATTAAAATTTTCAAATTTATAGGGATCCTTTATTTATTTGATTTTGTATATTTATATCACTTAGAAAGCATTTTGACTGGTTACACATGAGATAGCAACTATATTACATGCTATCTATTTGCATATTTAAAATCTAGCTCTTTATAAACAAAATCAGTATCTTTCTTACATGATCTATGTGATACCAGGGAAGGAGATGGAGCAGACATCGGATTTTGTCCATTTTATTTATGTAATCCAATCCTTTTTCTAGTTCTGGAACACTTTTTAAGTTTCATAAACAAGTAGTTCTCCCTGTTCTATTAAATAAATGTATTTATTATGTTCCTAAATTTGCCAACTGAAAGTGGACAGCTAGCATGTGATGGTTTGACAGTTTTGAAAATCAGGAGCTAACTGAAAGTTGATCAAATATGAGTCAATTAGCTTTGAAAGTGGGAAGGAGAGATAAAAAAATCAAAATAAACATGGCAAGTTGAATGTGTTCCCTTGGCAGGGGCTTTCAAAGAGCCAGTGTTTTTCATAAGAGGCACTGAACCTGGCTTTATCATGACTAAAGATAAGATGAAGAAAAACAAATTTATAAGTGGTATCTTTGGAAGATTGGATTACAG
>NW_012134303.1:857197-875397 GCF_000956105.1 Propithecus coquereli | reverse complement strand
TTTTTCGTTGTCCAATTAATTTCTTTCTATTTTTAGTAGAGACAGGGTCTCGCTCTTGCTCAGGCTGGTTTCGAACTCCTGAGCTCAAACAATCCACCCACCTCGGCCTCCCAGAGAGCTAGGATTACAGGCGTGAGCCACCGCGCCCGGCCTGTTACCGTTTATTAATCAATCAAAATAATTAATAATTTAGTATCTACTATGTCAGGCACTGTACTAGAAACTGAGTTCCAGGATGATTAAGACAAAATAATCGTCTGGAGCAGGGCACACACTCACATAGAAATTATAATGCCAGATATTTAATATAGTTTTTAAGAACTTACAAAGCAGTTTCATGTTTCCAGTGTGGATGAGATGGAGATGGGAAGAGAGTGTGTTTCAGCTTTAAGGAAAATGTGTTCCCCAATGTAATTTACATGTCTGGGTAAGTCTGTTAAACTGGGTAGGCAGGCCTGCCAAGAGTCTCTTTTGAGAAAATCCACACCAAGGCTAAAAACACAGGCAAAAATAAAGCCTTCAGCCTGTTTGTGTTCTGGAGGTTTGCAGTAATCTGGGCACACCCTGCTGAGACACCTAGATGTATTTCCTGAGCTAGGCCCCAGTGCATTCTTGTCTGACTTCTTTGAAGAGGAGAGGCATAAAATAAAATCTGAAAAGGCTATTTTGCTAAGAACCAATGTTAAGTCCAAGAACCATAGGAATTGTACTCACTGGGATACATATAACTCTAAGCTTATAAAGGCATTCTCCATACTTCTATAGAGATCAAAGCGGGGATTTGGCTCACCAGGGACTCCAAAGAAATCAGGGGGGGGGTTGTTACCTTAAGGACTCTAGCACATCAACAGGAACAGAAACAGGATCCAGCAGAAGGGAAAGTATGGCCACCTAACATGGCAGGAATCAGGGGAGCAGGAGGATTGTAAATAACAGCAATGACATGGGGGAACCCACCTATTTTTACTGTGTGGACTTGTGAGCATGAGGGAGAACTCCCTCCAGTCTCCCCTAAGTACCTGATGAGGGCCTGGGTCCTGTTAAATGCTGAGGAGTAGGACAAGAGCCAGCCCAACACAGTTCCACACCTCATCAGTTCCACTCAGCAACCCTGTAAGTATTGTTCCCCATTTCATAGAAGAGAAAACCGACTCTTTAAAGGAATGTATCTGTAATAAAGGGAGGGTTTATTATTCCAGTTAATACTGGAAGATACTTAAGGTTTATTCCTTAAGTTTGCTGAGCCAGTAATTGTTATGTATCTGCATTACATTCATAGACTCACTGCAAAATTATTTTCATTGTTTCTTGAACTCTAGATAATAAAAGGAAAAAATGTCACGTATCATCTTACCATATAGAAATGTGCCCCAATGATCACTGGTGTATTTAATCTCAGATTTTGATTTTCTTTGGTTCATACGTTATATATGGTATATATGTTTTTTAATGAGACAATAATAAATGTATAGATTGATTTTTAAGTGCTTTATTAACTTTACATTTTTCCATGCAAATGGGTGAAACTCTACTGCTGACAGAAACTTAGACTGGGTGCAAAGGCAATCTCCAATTAGAAGCTGGCAACACAAGACTCACCTGACACATGGAAATAACATAAGGTTCACAGCAAACGGATCAGTAAAGGCATATCAGGAAAATGCAAGGAAAAAGAAAACAGTGGGAATCACAGTATTCATCTCATGGCAAATGGCAGGAGTCAAGGCATAAGGCAAAATTCATCATGATGGTCATGGTGATTAGAGAGCTCCCCCATGAGGATACGCAGACAATTCCTCAACTGCAGCTCCCTAAGTTTTCTCCTGATTTCTCTCATCTCCTCCATGAACATTTCCATATCATCTCCATCTCCACCCATCCCATCATTGACCTGCCTATTGGGTATGGCCCATCGAAAATTAGGGGCAAGTCGGCGAGCCTGTCCCCGTCTATGATTTCCTGCAGGCTGATGGCCTTCGCCTCCTCCCAAAGGGCGCTCTTCCTCTCCATTCTGCATGGGCTGCTCCATTTCTTCGTTTTCCTGGTGAATATTTGCCATGATGAGATTGTTTTGTTCTGGTTGTTATTCTTTGAACACAAGTAAGACAAAGGCAAGGAGAGAGACTCAATGTTTGGTGCACTGACCAGCAGGATTCAGAGCCCTGATATCAAAGGTTTTTAAAATTTCATTTCTCCCACCTCAGAGGTTTCGTGCGCCCGATGAGCCCTCTAAGGGGCCTCCAATTCGAGTCCCTCCCTCCAGTTCTCTCATCTTACCTCCCTCCCCCAAAGCCCACCATTTTTCCTTTCCCAGGATTCTTTCCCAGAGCTCTACAGGCACCAAAATGGAGGACGCGGATGGGAGTGGGGAGGAGATGGGGGATGGGGGGTGGGGGATGGAGGATGGGGTGGGGTGGGTTGTCGCGGGGGCGAAAGGTTGGGGTCTCACGCTGGGCTTTCCGCACATTCCTACCCCGTCGCCCACCACAGTCCCCGGCACCGACCTGGGCCTATCCTCGCAGTGTCCTGCTCCTCCCGATTCTCGCCGCGAGGTGCGCCGCCGCGACACTTAGCCCCGCAGACCTGCAGACGGCTGGGGTGGGGGGCGCGGGGGCTGCTGCAGCCGGGCGCTCCCGACCCCTTCCCCGCCCGGACCCTCGTCGCCGCCCTCGCCTCGCGTCTCCCGGCTCCCGCCCCCCCCGCCCCCCGCAATGTTCACCGTTTTTACCCGCAGGGACTCGGGGGTGATTTCCCATCGCTTTTAGTTCAGCCCCCCTGTATCCCCAACCTCCCCTGCATCCCCACCCCAGGGAGCCACTATGTTCCCAAGAATGTTGGGATGTGCAGAAAGCTGGCAGGACCCGCTGCGCTGTCTGCCCCTGCAGCCGGGGTCGCCAAGCCGCTGCTCTCCTGACCACTGTGGGGGCCCTCGGCTCTTACCTGCTCCGCTTTCCCCGGGCCCGATGCCAGCCCGCCACCGAGCGCAGGGCAGCGGGGAGCTGGTAGCCAGACGCGAATGACGACTGTACTGAAGGCTGCGTCGCTCTGCAGCTCCAGGTCACGTGAGGGCCGCGCGTCACCACCGAGCTCGCCCCCCAACATGGGCGGCCAGTGCAGCAAGAGCTCCCCGCTTCCCCCCACCCCCGCCACATGCACACGCACACCGCCCCTCCTCCGCCCGCCCCCGGGCCCAGCCTGTCTGCGCGGTCCCCCAGCACGCACGGCCCTGTCACTCTCTCGGTCCTCTCCAATCTCAGGGCCCACAAGTGGCATCACCGCTCTGCGGTTGGAGTTCGCCCTTCTCTGGTTACCAGGAAGGGTGTGCATCATCCTCCACCACCGCCCCCTCCCGCCCCAGGTCTGAGCTTTGGCCTTTTCTGCTTTCTCTCCTCTCCTACCTGGCCATGTCCTTTCCGCCCACTCCCCAAAAAAACCCACACATCTTGCACATGCACAGCCCCAATGCCCACTGTAGCCCCTGAAGTCCTACCCTTCTAGGAAATTAGAATGAGGGCTGAGGTGGGGAGGCAGGAGGGGACTTGTCAGAAGGGAGGCAAGGAGGTGGAGTGGGCTGTATATATTTCCTTTTATTTCTTTTTTTAAATAAAATCAGCATAACTCAGAAAATAAGAAATGACAAGGTTTCATTTTTGAAAGAAATGCTTTATATTGCAGAACGAAAAAGCCTCATTATTTATGTTGACCGGTACCACACAGAAAATATTTTCTCTGGGCTCCACACAACAACATCATTTTTGAAACATACTAGCTTGTTTAAAATTTTTATTTTATTTTTTTTAAAGGGAGGGACTCTTCCTGAACACAATTGGCATTTTCAAAATGATCCGTAAAGTAAATCTTTAGGGAGAAGTCCAGTTGTCAGATCTTGTCCATTTTATGTAACTTTACATGGTATTTTTGATGCCACAGCCATCAGAGAAAAGGAGCCTTTTTACTCCCTGCTTTCCTTTCCAAATCTTCCAAACCACCTCTGCAAATATCTTCTTAGAATAAACTCAGAAGTTAAGTACCTAATATGCATAAATTAGTCTCAAAGCCGTCTACTTTTTGGTGTGAATGTTCCAGAAAATATTAGAAATAAGCATGGGTATGTGAAACAACTAAACTTGAGACTGAAAGTCATCCTGAGTGCAAATGTTCCTTTCTCCAACTTGAAATTGTTTTTTAAAAAATTATCATGACGAGAAAATAGAGATGGCTTTAAGAAAGTGGCATTGCTATAAAAAATATTTAGTAGCTGTTGGTTATGATAAAGGAACCAAAAGCATTATATGGAGCACTGAGGCAAGATAGGTCAGACAAATGCTTACTACCTCTAGTTTTGACCCCAAACTCCTGTGTAATTTTCTACTCTGCTAAAGTAGGTGAAGCATTGAATAAACGAAGAGGATATGCCTAGTGCATATATAGTTTGAGGTTTTGGAGATATATATTACATATAAAATTACATATATATCCTTTTGTAGATATATAGATATGTTAATATTGCTATAGTTTGGGTATTTGACTCTTCAAACCTCATGATCCCCAATGTTAGAGGTGGGGCCTATAGTGGGAGGTGTTTGGGTCATGAGGACAGATCCCTCTGAATGGCTTGGTGCCATCCTTGGGGTAATAAGTGAGTTCTCATTCTATCAGTTCCCACAAAAGCTGGTTGTTAAAAAGAGCCTGGCGCACCCCTTCCCCCTCTTCCTCTCTCACCATGTGATCTCTGCATATAGGCTTCACCTTCTGCCATGAGTGGAAATAGCCTGAGGCAGAGCAGATGCTGGTGCCATGTTTCTTGTAGAGCCTGCAGAGCTATGAGTCAAATAAACCCCTTTTCCTTTTAAATTACCCAGTCTCAGGTATTCCTTTATGGCAACACAAATGGACTAAAACAAATATATAGCTCCAAAAGTTCAAATTATATTTTCACACCCAATATTTGTCTTTTAAAGGAATGCTAGTGATTCTTAGATTCTGTCTCACAGTTAACTCTTCATACAGATTGTTCTATTAATGATATTGGCTGGAAGGATGCACGTTAGAAGCATGAGCTGTGGTATTAGACAAATCAGACTTCAAATCCAGTCTGCTGCTTACTTGATGTATGACTTTGGGTCAATTACGTATCAAGATCTTTGTGCTTCCTCTGTGAAACAGGGATTGTTCAGAGAATTAAATTTTACATATCAAGAACTTACTACAAGAGCCTAGTAAATTGTCAATTTTTATTGACTCATTATTTTTTACCATTAAATGGTAAAAATTATTGGATGATTTCTAACAAGATTTGAAGAATAGCATGGTGTAACTCTTTCCTTGGCTAGATCTACTTGTTCTTAAAATCTATGAAGGCCCAAACACATTTGCTTTGTTCTACTTTCAATATCCAATGACTTATAGTGGTCTTTGCACCAAGTAGGTGATTAGTGAATATTTGTTGAATGAATGCATCCAGCACTGAAGCTTATTGGTTGCTTTTCATTCAGAACATTACAGGAAGTCTTTTATTAAAAATTAGGAACTACCTAGAAAGAATCCCCTGAAAGTAGAGAAGCCACTATGACATAACCATTGGATGTGAAGTTTAGCAAGTGGATTTTTATTTCTTTCAGTGGCTAAATGCTTTGCTGTTGTCCTTTTGACCTAGCTTGGATAAATCTTTTGTTTGAAATTGCCAAATTTTCATGGATGAAAACACGTATTTGTATATTTTTCCAGATCAAATGTTATACTATATAGGAGGCTGGTTGTAATGAAGTAATGTTTTAAAGGTAGGTGAAAATTGTCCTGGAAATGCTGTTATCTTTATTAAAATATTGTGAGGAGTTGATTGAGATCTTTTCTTGGTCTGGGAGTTTTCTGAGGAGTTGGAGATGGATAATACCCTGTTGAGAACAACATTTCAAAATTTTCCAAGGGCAAGTTATAAGGACACCAGATTCTGAGTTTGGAATTCATGCGCCCCAAAAAACAGAGAGAAGGTGAACTGATTTGATAGCTCGTACCCTGAAGTAGTAGAAGGGAAGTGTAATACTGGGGAAGGAGACCGAGTTCACATTTGGGAAAGTGCGGTGTTTGTGAAAAAAACTTTTCCCTCTTCTTATCTCCTGTAATGGTGGTGGATGGAGGCATTTGATTGATTCCCTTCCCCAAGCCAAGAGAGTAGGATCCCAAAAGAATTGTGCATAAAGTTTAGGAATGTCTACTAGATGGTAAGTTTCACTTCTCATTCTTCTGGTGGATACCTGCTTTACCACTGGCATTTTCAGCTACCTTGGTGCTATAGGAGCCTGGAAAGAACACTGTGGAAAGATGATGTGGTATGTGGCCAGGTGGAGAAAGGGCCAGGATTTCCCCCTTTGAAAGTTCCCAATTCTAGAGAGACATAGAAAATAAATCCTACTGTGCCTACAGACTCCAGAGTTGGAGCTGGGGAGAGGAAAGTTATTGAGATATAAGCTTACCAGGGACTTTTATAGAGTAGGACAAAGAGATGTATGTATCACAGGAATGCCATGTGAGGATCATCATCTAGGAGTCACGTGCAAGATATGGCTCAGTCTTCCAAGGTGCCACAAAAACCTAAGAGAGCTTCTTGGGCATGATCCCTTATCAGTGGGCTCTATAGAAATCAAGCTTGAGCTTCAGTGATGATTAATTACATGGGGATAGCAATCTTACTCTCAGTAATCAGGTAAAAAGATGTCTTTTAATCTCCCTCCTCCAAACTCTCAAATCATGATGAGACACAGGGAAGGATTAGGAATGGGAGACTACAGAACACTTCTGTGCCACACACACATTCCAAACCTAGGAGCTATAATTCTAACCTGCACTGGAAGGAGGAGGAGGACTCAGAATCAAAAGTGAGATTGGCATTTGAAAATGAATTCAACCAAATCTTTAACGGTCTGATTGAGACTATTTTAGTAAACAACAGTGACTGAAAAGTTGAAGAACAGGGCTGAGATGTAGTTAAAGAAGCTCATTACCCAGTGTGAACTGGGGAGGGATGATAGAAAGAATGCTATCAGTATAGCTATTGTAACATTAAAACTGTTTCATGATTTTACATCATCTACTTAAGATCCCTCAATCAAACTGTGAAGATGGTTAGTAACCCATCAGAGGAAGCTGGTTTTTGCTGAAATCTTTGTGTGTGTTGCTGTGATATGACTCACATGTACTTGGCTAAAATGCACGCAGTTGGACTGTGGGTATGGTCCCATTTTCCTCTCATTATACTCTCCTGGGTGAATGCTAGGCTTGGGAGAATGTAGTTTGGGCCCCAGTGGACTCTGTGGGTATGGGTATCTCTCTTCCTGCCTAGAATGGTTCTCTATGTGTCTTCCTGATGCATTTTTGCTACACTTTTGTTGTGGTTCTCTTTTTCTTTCTAAATTTCAGCACCTATAACAAACTGAAAATAGGTATTAAGAATATAAGAAAGTATGCCTACTCCAGCTTTCCTCTAAGCTGTGGCCATTATAACTTTGATGTCAAGACTTGCAAAATGAGGAATGGACCTGCTAAAATGTTAAGGGTGTCACTGTAAGAGTTTGGATCATTTGGGAGATACAATGTATTTATTAATAATTCAAGATATCTAATATGAAATAATAAAAAGGCTATGAGGCTCAGATGTCTGAATGTGAAAGCAGAAAATATTCAGAACCTCATTATTTATTGGAGAACTAAGGGGTATTCTTTTCTTTATTTCAAAGACTGCACATACCTTGAGACACCACAGACCCATGGCCACTCTTTCCTATTGTTTAGAACTCTGGTGGAAGAAGAGCTCTGCCCGATATAGTGTTCTAGACTGATGATCTGAGTTGGACTATGTATGGGCCAAGAGCGCTCCTTTAGCCTTTCTAGCTTCATGCCAAGTCTAGCACCATTCTTACTTTCTACTGGACTTTGGGATGAACAAGAGGAGTATCAAAAAACTCATGTAAATGTTCGTGAAGTTGCTTTACCTTGCCTTAATACTGCTACTCCCACGTAAGTTCCATTGGTAATACCCAATGCAACAAAGGAAACCTGATCTTTCACACAAATTCAAAAGACAGAGAACAAACTGGAGAAAAATAGATTCTATGGGTTAAATTAAGTTCTAATCCATGTGACCTGTGAATGTGACCTTATTTGGAAATAGGGTCTTTAAATATATAATCAAGTTAAGATAATGTTATCAGGGTGGGCTCTAATCCAATATGACTGGTGTTCTTATTAGAAGAGGAAAATCAGTGTAAGAACAGAGGCAGAGATTGGAGTGGTGTAGCTTCAAGCCAAAGAATGCCAAGGATTGACAGCCACCACCAAAATCTAGGCAAAGGCAAGAAAAGATTCTACCCAGAGTCTCAGAGGAAGTGTGGCTCTGCTGACACCTTAATTTCGGACTTCTTGCCTCCAGAGCTATGAGAGAATAAATTTCTGTTGTTTTAAGTCATCCAGTTTGTGCTACTTTGTTACAGCCACCCTAGGAAAGCAACAATACATGAAGGAAAAGAAAGTTAACATCTATTATATTTTAAAAGTTTTTATAAATTAATAATAAAAAATGAACATAACAATAGAAAACTGAGCGATGGATATGAATAAGTAGTTTACAAAAGAAATAAAGATAGCCAATAAAATTTTAAAATTTTTTGTGACTTTAACAAATAGTAATTGACTATCTACTATGTGCCAAGCACTGTTCAGGCACTAGGGATACAGCAGGAAACAGCATAGACAGGGCCCCTGTTCTCAAATACCTTCCATTAGAGCGAATGTTGGGGCTCAGAAACTGATACCCCAAAATATGGCACTTTGATATGTTGAACTGAAGAAGAAGCCTCAAGTTCTCTCTGACCTTTCCCTCTTCTTTCCTGTCTCTCAATCCCGTGTCTCCCCTAAAGCACAGGATAAAGTTGCTCTCTGAAGTACCTTTATCTGTCTGAAGTCTGGACCCACCAAAGAAGAAAGCAATTGCTTCTGGTCCCTTCCCTGAGTTTTCATTAACTGAAGGCATATTGTAGGAAGAAAGACTGAAGTCTGTCAACACACCTGGACAGACTTTTGTCACAAACCATTGTCTGCGGCCCAACAGACTTTGTCTCAGGACATTGTATGCTCTTCAAGCCCATTAAATTCCCCTAAAAATCATTTACTACCCCCCTCTAAAATTATCAACACTTCCCCATCTCCCTTTCCCCTAAGAAGAAAGGTACAGAACCATCTGTACCTCATTGCATGATGGGATAATCACTGTGATTCTCCCCCGGGGAACATTAATAAATGTGTATGCCTTTTCTCCTATTAATCTACTGTTTGTCAGTTGATTTTCAGTGAACCTTCAGAGAGTGAAGGTGAAATTTTCCTTTAGCTCCTACAGTACAAACAGAAATCAAACAAGTAACCAGATGAATAAGATAATTTCAGATAGTTACAAGGGCTAAGAAGGAAATAGAGCAATGTGATAGAGTGACTGGGTGAAAGCAGCTAAGGGTACATATGCTGCTTTAGATTAAGCAGCCTAGGCCTCTTTGAGGAAATAACTTTGGAATGGGGACCTGACGGGAAAGAGAAGCCACGCTAAGTGTTAGCGGAAGAGCGTTTCAGGCAGAGAGATTAACAGGTGTAAAGGACCAGAGGTGAGAAGTGATTTAGCACTTTTGAGGAACAGAAAGAAAGCTCATGTGACTACAGCATAATGAGCAAAGCCAGGACTAGTGATAATGAACGCACGCACGAGGGGGGTTCTCTGTTGCTCAAGCACAGAAAGCCAGTTACTGAGGCAACGAGGATTGTTAAGGAAGAAAGGATTTGTTGCAGAGGGTTCATCAACCGGGAGGTGGGAGGAATGGATTGCCACAAATCCACCTCCCGGACCAACAGGGTCACAGGTTTTTCTGGAGGTGAAATGAGTAATGCATGAGGGGCATAAGCATCATTACATGTTTGGGGTGGAGTGCAAGGCACGCAAGCACAGTGAGAAATCACGCTATTACATACATTCCATGATCAAAAAATGGTGGAAAAGTCCCTCCGAGGGCAGGGATTTAGTAGTATAATGAGCTAGGGGTTAATACTGGTCATTCTTTAAGCCTCAAATGCAGGCAAGATGCGGGAGTAGGCTGCTCAGCGGGTCCTTGGGCACAATCTGTGGTTGGGTGTGGCAGTGTAAGTCTTTGTAGTTATTCCTGGCTGCAAGGAGGTTCCGCTGTTTTGGAGAAAGAAACTCTAAAGGGAGTGTATCAGTGCAACAGAAAGTTACAAAGTTTTGGTCAGCAAATCTTACTGGCCTGGGAACTTGAAACATAAGAGAACTACAAAAAAAAACTGTAAAAAAAGGTTTTCTTGCTTAATGGAGCTAGTTACAGTAATAGAAGATCAGGTCAGTGACGTGGACAGGAACGATAGCACATAGGAGGAAATTTGAGTTCATCATAAACAGTTTGATTTCATTTTAAATGCAAGTGGAAGCTATTGGAAGATTTTAAGCAGGAGAGTAAGGTGATATGAATTGTTCTCATCAAAAATCAAAGAAATCTAAAATACTCAAAGATTTAGAAGATTGGTAGTCTTCTAAATAATGTCCTCCTTCTAAATAATGTCCCCCTAAATAATGTCCTTCTAAATAATGTCCAAATAATGTCCTCTCATGGATGGTTGTCAAGAGTAGAAATTAGTGTAATTTTTTGCCAGGATATTATCTTGTAATTTGTATCATATTTTAATATTGCAATGATGGGTTCAGAGAAGATTTTGAATACTTATATTGCAGAAATGTCATGTTAGAATCATCTCATGTATGATAAATATGTTTGATTCATTCAAAATATATTTTTCACTTGCTTGATCAGAAAAACCATCATTATTTATTCATGCTCTGAAAGTAGTATCATTTGGACCTAAGTACACACAATGTATATCACGTATACACACAATATATATTTTCCCATGTAACAACCATAGGAATTCCTAAGATGTCCCAGAGTGTTAAGCATTTAGACTGAGATCTGCTGGAAAAACTCACAAGATTTTTTACAACTTTTCATTTCCAATAGAAGACAAATACAGCTGGGCATGGTGGCTCACACCTATAATCCTAGCACTTCAGGAGGCTGAGGTGGGAGGATTTCTTGAAGCCCGGAGTTTGAGACCAGCCTGAGCAAGAACAAGACTTCCATTTCTACTAAAAATAGAAAAAAATTAGCCAGGCATAGTGGCTCACATCTATAGTCCCAGCTACTTACTTCGGAGGCTGAGGCAGGAGCATCACTCGAGCCGAGGAGTTTGAGGTTACAGTGAGCTATGATGGCACCATTGCACTCTAGCCCAGGCAACATAAAGAGATCTTGTCCTAGAAAAGAAAAAAACAAAAATAAAAACAAAAAAACTCAAACCAAACCAAAACAACAACAAAAAGAAGACAAATAGAGCATTGGGAGGAATACAAGAGTATTTGACAGTTCTAGCAACTAGCAAGGTCCTAGCACCTAGAAAGTCCTTTCAGTTCAGGTATTGCAAGTCACATAGCCTCGAGTAATATATATGCGAGTGAAGCTGGATGATCAGGAATGTGGTTGACTCGGGAGCATGTGCCCTACCAAAATGGTTGGCTTCTACTCACCTCTTGCTAATTGTTGCCATGAGGCAATTTAGGCCCACACTTGCCTAATATTCTTTTTTTCCCCAAGAGATATCAGAAACACAAAAGTTTTTTTTCAGTGATATTTCCATTTATTTTACTTTTAGTAATAAAAATTTTTTCTATCTCATACATGATTGAACATATATTTTGCTTTAAAATTAACAGTCACAATTGAAGAAACAATGGTTTATTTTTCTAATCAAGTGACCAAGCTGCTGAATCTTAAGGCCTCAATAAATGTTGCATCTTATTATTTTCATTGAATAATAAAACCTTCTATTTTGATTATTCCTGGTAAATAGCAATTTTGTTTCTCCAGTGGCTTCCATTTGCCAAACAGTCATGACAGATGGTTTAACATGGTGGCTACTGCTTTCAGGGGGTTCTATCAGATGACTCCTCATTTCCAGTACAGCAGCTCTTGTCAATCTTTCATCGAAAGTCCATCCATCAGGACTTCTCTATTGTGGCTGGCCAAGGAGTCCTGCTTTGGATGCCAGAGCTTCTTTCTGCTGAATATGATATTCCTGAAATCTCATGGATATTCTTTGTGTCATTTTTAAATACTTCTGTGAGCAATATTCTGAACAGGTGGTCTTTTCAGGTTTTACTTCTCTTGTTGTGAAGTCTTTAACACAGTCCAAAAAGCAGGTTTCTGCAAATTTATTGAAGGTCCCAAGAAATTCCTTAAACTGTTTTGTCTGATCAGATTCTGGTATTTATGCAGCCATATTCTTTTGGTACGTTTATTAGTCACCTTTGCTGATGCATGAGTTTCCTTTCTGTTCTGGAAAAGTTGTCCAACTTTTGCTTGAATGTCTCCAGTGAGACTGTTTCTTACTCAAGCACAGGCTCTCCCATCCGACATCTGTATGAGGCTGGGGTCAGCGCTGGGTTGAGTCTGGGGACAGAGGATCAGCATCAGGGCAGGTGCTGCGGCTGCTCCATAGGAAAGAACGGGAAGCACAAAAGTTTATGTGAAATTCATTTCTCAAAAATAAGCTGCTAATTTAGAAGTCTGCATTCATTTTCTCACCTTTTCTCACACTTCTCTACCTGTGTTCGGCTGACTTGATAACCTATTGGCTTTGTGTCTATTGTGTGCCTGTAGGTATCAACTACAGCATAACAGGTGACTCTTCCAGTTATCTATTTATGGGTAACAAACCATGCCAAAATTCACTGGTGTAAACTATAACTGATATTTATTCTCACAGATTTTGTGAGTCAGGAATCAGGAAGCACACAGTGGGGACTGCTCTTCTCTGCTCCACAATGTCTGGGGCCTCAGCCAGGAAGACTCAGCTTAGAGTAACTTAAAAACCTGTAGATGACTCAAACAGCTGGGTCCTGTGACAGCCAAAACTGAGATGGCTGAAGGACAGGCTTATCTGGGACTGGCAACCAGCAGGGCCACATGTAGCATATCCAAGATGGCCATCTCAGGGCTTCGAAAGCAAATGTTCCCTGTAAATAAGGCAGAAGCTGTATGGCCTTTTGTTACCTGGCCTTGAAAGTCACATAGCATCATTTACTCTATTGATCGAAACTGTCATAAGCCCTCTTCCAAAATTCAAGGGGATGGAATGTAGATCCTACCTCTTGATGGGAGAGGTGCCAAATAATTTGCAGCCATTTTTTAAAATTATTTAAGACCTTTATTAATAGGTGCTTGCAGTTTGTTGACTTTTTTGAAAAAAATCAAGTTGTAAACTTTTATTGCAGATTAAAAATGAAGTTCTTAAAAATCTCAACTTGACCAGATATGAAACAATTTAAAAACCTTTAAAGGCATATTGAGAAAAAATTCTTCACTAGGACCTACAATGAAATTTCCACAGCCTTTCCTACCTTAAAGATTTCTAAGAAATTAATTTTTGCTAGAAAAAATTTACCATATTTGTTCACAATTGTCTACCTGTGTACTGACTGGGTAATAATGTGCAAAGTCACTACAAAGGGTTGGAAATAGAAGAATAAAATAAACTCTAAGGAGAAAGAATGGATTAGTAGGAGAAAGAATGGATTAGTAGGTTACAGAACAGTGGATTTTATAGCCATGTTTTCTATGCCTTTGCCTAATTCTGGATTTATAGGGTAGAATTTATGATCTCAAGTTTTAAGCCTTCACAGATCATGTGTAGTGAAAACCAGAACAATCTTAGAAATATTTCAGTCCAAGGGCTTTATTTTACAAATTGAGAGACTGAGACCCAGAAAAATTAAGAGGCTTCCTTAGGTCACCAAACAAGATAGTGGTAGAACTAGATGTAGAGCCACCTTTGTGAGGTCTACTGACTCCCAAGAGAGAAATCTTTTACTTTTTCACTTATCTAGTTTATCAGTGTCTTAGTCAATTCAGGCTACCAAAATACCATAGACTTTGTGGCTTAAACAATAAACATTTATTTCTCACAGTTCTGGAGGCTGATCAAGATCAAAGTGTCAGCAGATCTGATGTCTGATGAGGGCCCACTTCCTGGTTTGTAGATGGCATTCATCTCATTATATTATCATCACATGGTGGAGAGCAGAAAGGGAGGAAGCAAGCTCTCTCATGTCTCTTCTTATAAGGGCACTAATCCTATTCATGAGAACTCCACCCATATAACCTAATTGCCTCCCCAAAACTCTACGTCCAAATACCATCACATTGGGAATTAGGCTTCAACATATGAAGTTTAGGGGGACACAAACATTCAATTCATAGAACTTAGGCAATTTTATTTATTTATTTATCTTCTAGGTTTATATATAGTGTATATAAATACCAAAAGAAATATACTAATGTTTTACCTGTGATTACCTTTGGCTCTTGTGGTGATGGGTGATAGGTCAAATCATAAATCCCTAATTTATGACTTCCCATACTTTTCAAATATTCTAAAACAAATTAGGTGGATATGATAATAAGCAAGAAATTATTTTTAAAGACTAGTAAAACTGTGGTAATATTTTAGGTATTGCTGGTACAGATCATTTTTATCTATGTCTCATTAAAACATCCAAAATAAATGTTCATTTATTTTCTCTTTCTCTGTTTCTCTCTCTCTCTCTCTCTCTCTCTCTCACACACACACACACACACACACACACACACACACACAGATACAAACCCCTACTCCCTACCTCTCTTCCTCCTCTCCCATTTATACTCCTTTCCCAGCTTCTCAGTTAGGGGCTACATTTCCTGTCATGACTTTCAGAGACCCAGGCATTAGTAGCATGACAGTATAGTGTGCCACATTTTATACTTAGAAAACTCTGCCTGGTGGCTTGGGGCCCCTGTCCCTTCCTCACCCCTTCCCATTTGGTTGTCTTCATCTTTGAGATTAAAGATGCATTTCTGATGCTGACCATCAGGTGGTTATTACTTCTATAGTCTAAATTAGCTCCAAGAAAAAGGTATCCTTTTTGCAAGAAGGAAAAAAAGCATTAACTATTTTTAAAATCCAGGTTATAAAATAGCACATACAGAATTATCCTAGTTTTTTTACACATGCATAAAAGAAAATAAAATAGCACTTATATAAATACTGATATATGCACGGCATTATTGTATATGTATATTCATTATTGCATTGTATCCTCTAAAAAATCCTATGAGGTAGGTGCTAATATAGACAGTGAGGTTAAGCAACAGATAGGAAGTGGCGGAGCAGGAATTAAAACTCTTATAGTCTAGTTTTTAATTCTGTGCTCTTAACTATTACTCAGTTTCATTTATTAGTAAGTACCCAATCTAGATCTCATTCATTCTTTCATTCTTTTACCATATCTTATTTGATATTGGTTGGGCACTTTTCTGTGCCAGGCACTGCCTGCCCATATCTACCTCTCAATCTCAGCATCATAGTTTAGAGTTCTAATTCCCAGGACATAGCTCTTTCCACTTAGTAGAAATATAAGAAATATACATTCAGTTCAATCAATATTTATTGTCTACTATGTGCCAAGCAAGCCTGAAGATGTAAAAGAGAATGAAGTATATGTAGCCTTCATATTCTCATGGAGCTCATGATATAATGGGAGAAAACCAGAAATGGAGTACTGTAAATGCTGAAGGGGCACTTAGAACACAGAGTAAGAGGACCTAACCCAGTTGCCAGTGAAGTCTTTCAGGAGAAGTAATGTCTAGTAGATTGATTTCTGGAGCGGAATCATGAAGAGCTCTGCAGATCTACTCTCCAGTGAAACTGGTAAAAATTCTAAAACCAAACCAAACCAAACCGACAATCATTTAAAACCTCTGGAAATGGTCTTAAGGGTCATGTAGAATGTGGCACAGGATACTGTCATATCAGTGGAGAAACATCTTTCAAGAAAATCTATAAAAACTCCATAAGAATGGTTGGAATCTGTGGTATTTGAACCTAGACTTCTCCCTCTGTCCCCACTCCCAGCTCATCAGACATAAACTGAACTCCTGACTGGCAGCCAAGAACACAAGGCATCCTATTCCTGCAGCTCAGTCAAGGGCTTTCTTCTTGGGAAGAAGAGGATGTCAGCATTTCTTATCCTGCCCCAACTACCTGTTGCTGAGTCTAAGTTCTGGGCGAGTGCAGTCAAGAGGTGGGAACTCCCTTCTTTCATTCAGTCCCCACTGATGGAATGGAGGCTATCCCCTGGGTGTGGCACCGCTGAGAATGCTGGGGCCCTTTTTATCCTTGCCCTGGCTTTGAGGCATGGTTTTGCAGAAAAGTAAGCTGAGAGGATCTCAGGCTGTTGTTCCCCCGTCCACTGAAAGGTCAGCTCCTAAAGCAGGAGTGTCATTCAGAAAGAAGAGTGCTATTGTCCCCACCCTCAGATCCAGAGCCCTGGCTCAGAGATTTTGCCTAGGGAGAGAGGCAAGCCATAAAGCATATATCTTCTAATACTTTTCCAGTAGAACTGACTTTATTTGCAACAGAGCATGGAAAATGTCAAGCCAAGGGTGCTCCCAAAACAGTGGAGGTTGTGGTGGAGAAAATTGGGAAGTGATACATGGATTTGGTGAAATTAGCTATTAACTGTTGTCTGGCTAGAGTTTTAAAGAGAGCCAGAGAAAAATATGGCTGGCAGGAGCCCTCCTGGGGTCAAAACAAATATCAAATATCAAACACTGACACTGAGAACTGTTCTTTCACTGGAGCCCAAATTTTATTGAATCAGTCTGTAGAGCATTGATGCACATTGATGCACAAGGGTAATTGTTGAAAATAATAGACCAATCTGCTAGCAATTAAAGGAGCCTAGAAGTTGAATATGGTCAGGTAAAGGAGACTAAAAAAGCCCTTTCAAAATCATTGTCATCTTAGGGTGACTGTGGGCATACCAAAAGATGAACCTCCCCGAGGAGTGGCATCAGAGGCTTAATGCTGGAGGGAGAGACATAGACTTCACTAAAATCATATACCCAGTCATTAAAGAAATAAACAGGCAAATAACAAGCCCCGAGGTGTACAGTAACCAGAGTTGCTACAACATATTATCTAAAACATCTAGTTTACAGCAAGAAATTATAAGACATGCAAAAAACAGGAAAGAATGACCCATACATACACTGGGGGGAAAAACAGGCAACAGAAACTGCCCCTGACAGTGACCAGATGTAGGATATCACAGATATAGGATATTCAGTGTACCCATTATAAGTATGTTCCAAGAACTAAAAGAAACCATTATGAAAGAAGTAAAGGAAGATACGATGATGATGATGTTGCATCAAATAGAAATATCAATAAATACGTAGAAATTATATATTATAAAAATAACCACATGGAAATTCTAGAGTTGAAAAATCTTATAACTGAAATGAAAAATTCACTAGAGGAGCTCAAAAGTAGCTTTGAATTGACCGAAGAAAGAATTAGTGAACTTTAGTGAACTTGAAAGTAGACTAATAGAGTGTATACAATACAAAGGATAATCAGAAAAAAGATTAAGAAAAATGATCAGAGAGCCCAGAGAAATGTGGGACACCATGAAGTGCACCAACATAAATGTCACTGAAGTATCAACATGAGAGGAGAGAAAAGCAAAGGAAAATTATTCAAATAAGTAATGGTTGAAAACTTCCCAAATTTATTGAAAAACTAAGCTGCACATCAAGGAAGATCAACAAACTCCAAATTGGATAAACACAAAGATATTCACAAACAGACTCATCATGATGAAAATGCTAAAAGTCAACAACAAGGAGATCTTGAAAGCAGCAAGAGAAAAATGACTTCACATTTAAGGGCAGTCTGACAAGATTAATAGCTGGCTCCTCAGCAAAAAACAGTGGAGGCATGAAGATAGTGGGATAACATAACGAAAGTGCTCAAAAGAAAGAAAACTATCAACTAAGAGTCCTATGATAAACAAATCTATCTTTCAAAATTGAAGGTGAAATAAAGGCATTCCCAGATAGACAAAAACTGAGAAAAGTTGTTCTTAGCTAATCTGCCTTATAAGAAATACAAAAGGGGTCGGGTGCGGTGGCTCACACCTGTAATCCTAGCACTCTGGGAGGCCGAGGCGGGTGGATCGCTCAAGGTCAGGAGTTCGAGACCAGCCTGAGCAAGAG
>NW_012134303.1:768784-856946 GCF_000956105.1 Propithecus coquereli | reverse complement strand
AAAAGAAATACAAAAGGAAGATCTTAAGGCTGAAAGCAAGTTACCCCAGATGCTAACTAAAATCTTAGTAAAAAACAAAGAACACCAGGAAAGATAATATGTAATTATAAAAGACAGTATACTTTTCTGTGTAAGTATAAAAGGAATTTTTCTCCTTTCTTCTCTTATCTGGTTTAAAAAGCAACTTTTGTAAAATAATATGTACCTAATGTTAGGCCTATAACATACAGAAATGTAACATAATTGTAATATTTTCCCAATAACAGAACAAAGGAGATTGGTAGGAGCAAAACAGTACTGGTTTAAGGAAATGATTACAGAGGGTAAAGTAATAATTATAACAATGCATTATTGGGTTTGTAACATTAATAGATGTAATGTGTATAACAATAATGCCACAAAAGCAGGGGAAGGAATGGGAGTAACATTTTTACATATCACTGGAATTAAGCTAGTAAAAAAACTTTAGGGTTCGCTCTTGGTGTTGTACATTCTGTGGGTTTTGACAAGTGTACAGTGACATATACCCACTATTATAGTATCATACAAATGAGTTTCACTGCTCTGAAAATCCTCTGTGCTCCATCTTTTCATCCCATCCTCCCCCCAACCCTTGGCAACCACTGACCCTTTTACTATCCCAAGAGTTTGCCTTTTTCAGAATGTCATATAGATGAAATCATAAAATGTGCAGCCTTTCCATATTGGCTCCTTTCACTTACTAGCATGCATTTAAGATTGCCTCATGTCTTTTCATGGCTTGATAGCTCATTTCTTTTTAGCACTGAATAATATTCCATTGTTTTGATGTGCCTCAGGTTTTTTATCCATTTACCCACTGAAGGACATCCTTGTTGCTTCCAAGTTTTGGCAATTATGAATAAAACTGCTATAAGCATTTATGTACAGGTTATTGTGTGGACATAAGTTTTCAACTCATTTGGGTGAATACCAAAAAGCATGATTGGTTGGTTGTATGGAAAAAGTATGTTTAGTTTCGTTAGAAACTGCCAAAATGCCTTCCAAAGTGGCTGTTGCACCATTTTGCATTCTGGCCATCAGTGGATGAGAGATCCTATTGCTCCATATCCTTGTCAGTATCCATATCCAAAATGTGGACTAGCCACACAATAGAATAATATTTGGCAATAAAAGGGAATGAAGCACTGATATAAACTATAACATGGATGAACTTAGGAAATATTATGCTCAGTGAAAGAAGCCAGTCACAAGAGACCACATTTTATGTGTCCAGAACAGAGAAAACTATAGAGGCAGAAGGTAGATTAATGTTTGCTTAAGGCTGGGGAGATAAGGGCATAGGAGGGTCATAACTAAGTATGTGGCATTTCTTTTTGACTTGATGAAAATGTACTAAAATTGATTGTGGTGATGGTTGCACATATCTGTGAATATGCTAAAAACCATCAAAATGTATACTTTAAGTGGGTAAACTGGCATGCAAATTATATCTCAATAAAGCTATTATAAAAAAGAAGGAACATCTATTCTGGCATGGATTAGTAGGAGTTATCCAGGCTAAGGGTATAAGTGATAATTGAGAGAGTATTTCAGGCAGGGAGAACTATGGGAACCAAGACCAGGACTTGAAAGGGCATGGAGCTTTGAGATGATAGGAATTCACTTAGTACAACAGTATTGTTGTTACTATTTATTAAGTATTAACTGTTTCAGAGCAGTGATTGGGAGCAAGGACTTGGACCTTAGACAGGTGTTCCATTTAATAGCTAGGTGACTTTTCTTTTCTCATTTTCCTACAAAATAACAAGTAAATGATATAATATCTGGAAAAGGACTCAGAGTTCACATAAGGGAAGAAAGACTCTGTGTAAGTCCAAGAACTATTTTTGACAGTTACAATGCAAGAATAATAGAATTATTCATTGGGAAAATTTTTTAAAAAATAATTATTATTTCTTAACCACATGACAGGAGGCCTGGTAAGATACCAAAATGTCACTTAAAGAGAAATGATCCCTCCCTTTAGCAAACTAAAGGGCTTCATCTTGATATTTGTGGATATATGTATGTGTATGTGTGTATATATTATACTGTGCCTCCTGTCCTTTCATTTTTCTTTTAACAATGCATGATGAACATGTAGTACATATGGAATCTACCTCATTCCTTTATTTTATTTTATTTTTTTTTTTGAGACAGAGTCTCACTCTTTTTGCCTGGGCTAGAGTGCCGTGGCGTCAGCCTAGCTCACAGCAACCTCAAACTCCTGGGCTCAAGGGATCCTCCTGCCTCAGCCTCCAGAGTAGCTGGGACTACAGGCATGCGCCACCATGCCCGGCTAATTTTTTATATATATTTTTAGTTGTCTGATTAATTTCTTTCTATTTTTAGTAGAGACAGGGTCTCGCTCTTGCTCAGGCTGGTCTCGAACTCCTGAGCTCAAACAATCCACCCGCCTCAGCCTCCCAGAGTGCTAGGATTACAGGCGTGAGCCACCGCGCCCGGCCTACCTCATTCCTTTAAATAGCTACTTTACCCACACTATACTGAAAATACGGAGGAGGATGTGGACAAAATATTGAATAGACATGTCTTAAAGTAACGTATACAAATGGCCAATAAGCACATGAAAAGATGCTCTGTACCCAACTATAAGACATGGCCCAAGTGGCACTGCATAGTGTCTATTTAAATTGAAGAAATGGACAATCTCCCCATTTCTACAGAGGTCAGTCTGGGAACTCAGCCCACTTGGGGAGCCAAAGAAATGTGTTGGGCTTCACTACTTGAGAATTATAGCATGTCACAGTGGTAGGGGCCTGAAAGGTGCAATGCACTGCAGAAGGGGCCATAATGCCCAGTATACATCACAGTATCAGGAGTGGGGATGAGAGGCTGGGCAGGCACAGCAGGAGAAGAACATAAAAGTGGCACCCACCTCATAGCTGCCTGGGTTTGTTTTTAAGTACAGATGAGAACTACTTCTCAACCCTCCCAAGTAGCTGAAACGAATCTCTTAGGGAGCTGGCATCCTGCACGGGCACATGAAGACAACACTCCGTAAAACACAGCTCAAGGTCATTACTTTATTTGGCCCTCACAAGATATTTGTGAGATTATTATCTTTATTTTACAGACTAGAAAAGATATAAAATTTTTCTTCTAGCTAAGTGGTCAAGTGGTACTTTGAAGTTCACATTTGCTTCTAAAATCTGTCAACAAATATTAAGTGCCCCAGTACGTTTAGAAATAAACTGAGAAGTGCTGTTGGTTGCTCCTTTTTTGTTATAAAACTTTTATTATTGTTAGCAATGATAATGTGTGCTCATTTTAAAGATGTGGAAAATACAAATAAGCAAAAGAATAAAAATCATTCATAATCCCACCACCAAGACTGTACTTTTTATCTTTCATCCTAAACAAGGTTTTAAGTGCATATATGTAATATACAAATGTACTTTTACCTTTCAAAAATATGATATTCACATATTACTTAGTAACCTTTTTTCATTTTATATCCTATCAGGAACCTCTTTTTTACAAATGAGTAAAGCTCTTTTATTAAAAGACAGAGTCTTGTAGATTGGTTCAAAATACAATAAACAATGAGATGCAGATAACAAGAGATACATCTAAAACCACTAACAGCAACAGGTTAAAAGTAGAAAGATGGACAAAAGCATATCAGGAAAATGCTAACAAAAAGAAACCTATATGGTATTGTTAATATCAAATAAAGATCAAGGTAAACTACATTAAATAGGGGTAAGGATGGTTTCGATTAACCTTCCAACGCATCACTATAAGTTTGTTTCTTACTCTCCTTATCTCATCTACTTCATCCACTTCTTTAAACATATCTTCATTGCTTAAATGCCTGTTGTGTATATCTTCTTTAAATTCCTGGAGAGATTGAATCAGCCTTTCTCTAAAAGTTCCTTCTGCTTTTTCTTCCTCCTCTGGCTCTTCCTCCTCCTCTGGCTTTTCCTCAGGCTTTGGCTCTTCCTCGAGCTTTGGTTCACTCTCATTTTCTGGTTTTCCTTCAATTTTTTGACAGGGTTTCATCTTGTGTCTGTCTGCCTCTCTTCCTTCCTTCTCTCCTTTTCTTTTTTTCTGCTATTCCCCTTTGAATGTAGTTACTTCTAGGAAGCAAGAAGGAGACAGCAAGTCAAAGATTTGGTGAGTGGACAGGTGCTCTAGACAGAGGTACCAGCATTTCCTTTTCTTGATTCAGAGCTGTCATCGAATATCTACCACCTAAGAAGCCCAGTCAGCAATCAGGGCTATCCTGACCCCGCCCCTCTTACCGCCACTTTTCCACCTCCTCACCTCTCTCTTGTCGCTCTTTCCAGCCTTTTCCAAGGCCCTCCTTCCCGCCTCCCTGCCCTCCCCAACTGTTTCTCCCCCGCGGGGCCTAACACAGGGACTTCCCCAGAACAGAGAAGGGTGGCTGGAAGGGTGGGGAGGAGCGAGAGGGGAAAGGGGAAAGGGAGGAAGAGTAGGAAAAAAGGGAGGAAGAGGAGGGGGCGGGAACAGTGGGGCCCACAACCTTTCTCCCGCCCTCACCCGAGGAGTTTTTATAATGTTCCTCTCACCTACCTGGTACGGATCGGGTCAGTTTCTTCCTCTTTTTTTTTTCTAGCCTTGGGTCGCGCTAAGAACACAAAGCTGCAGACAGACGGGAAACGGGAGGGGACGGTGGGGGTGGGGCGAGCGTTTGGTTTGCTGACCAGCACCAGAGACCCAGGGTCTCGGTCATGGAAAGTTTCCCACCTTTTGTTTCCCCCAGTTCTCCCCTTCTCCACAGTGCGAGTAAGCTCGTCTTTCTTCTCTGACAGGGAGTGGGGAAAGCAGATTACTTCCGAACTATCTCTAACATCGAGGCGCGGTTTGGGGGACGGTGGGTGTCTGGAAAGCGGTCTTAGATGGCAGAGGATGATTACTTTTAAACTATGACAGAGGTCTTCCTGTCCTTCTCCCAGGACCCCTAGTCCCTTTCCCAAGGGCCATACATTTCCTGCGGACCTGGAGGAGAGAGGGGAGGAGAGTCGGACTTGCCTGGCACTCCCTAAAGTCTTCGCCCTAAGCTACTGCGCACTGGCAACCTCCAGGCAACACCCATACTGACACCGACCTGCAAAATTTCCGCAAGTTGACTCCTTCTCCTTCCACTCTTCTCCGGGGCGGCCGCCTGCACTGCTAAAGGAAGCTGGTACCCAGACGGGAACAAGGACTAGACTAGCAGGACTTCTGCACACGTCGACTCCTGGTCACATGAGATCTACGTCACCAGTGAGCTCCGGTCCCTAATTTCCACTCCCACCAAAAGCGCGGCAGAAGTGAGCCCGCCCCCTACTCCCTCCCGGTTCCCCACTCCTTATACATATATGGCCCTGTCAATCTTTTCTATTGTTGCCTATCCCACAGGGAAAAATGTTATTTGCAATTCTCTGATTACTAGGGAGGGGCTGCCTCTTTTTCTGGAGCTACTGAACTTTTCTACTCCTTCTGTCAAGAATTGTCTCTTCCAGTCTTCCGCTCCCAGGGTAACTACCTCCTCCATCCTTCGTCCCTCCCCCAGCCTCCATTTCATCTGCAATCTGGTCCTTAGCTGTTGAGGAGCAGGGTGGGCGGGGTAGCGGTTGTAAAAAACAAAAACAAAAACAAAACAAAACAGGAGCCTGGAACATGAGTGATATTTTTGAAAGCAATTTTTACTTTACTCTTAATACTTCTATGTTTTTGTTTGTTTTATTTAAAAGTAAGTTCTATCTTTTTATAGTGAGAAAAGACAAAGACAAATTTACTTTAGTTACATGAATTAATACATGTACAGTGATTAGAATAATGCCTGGTATATAGTAAGTGCTTTAAATGTGCAAGCTATGGTTATAATTAGATTAGTATTTTATTTGGGGAAAATGATTCAAAAATGAAGAAAAGTAATGTTTGACTCCTGAGCCCTGGTGGTTGTGTTGCCAGGAAGCTGTGCTGCCTGAAGAATCATCACTTGATCAATTGTCAGGTGTACATTGTGAGCCCAAGTTTCTTCATCTGAAAGAAAGGAATAATAACATACAACTCATAGAATTGATTGTCGGGAAGTCTAAATGATAACACCGGTGTAAAGCATTTGACTCACAGAAAGTCTTCAACAGATATTGGTTACCTTTCAACCTCAACTCAGTCTTTGGTAGAAGTCACAAATTTGCCATAAAAACTGCTTAGCTCTTAGAGCTAATAGTTGAAAAATAACAGGAGGAGATATAAATATGTATTTTTGTTGTATAGAAGCTTTGGTGCCCCTTCGTGAAGGAGAATAAAGAGCCCAAAGAATCATATGGAAGGAAAAAAAGAACCTTACCACATATTAATTTATTTCACTTGCTTTTCTATTACATTATTATATCTTCTGGGAATCATATGTATTTGAGCCCTAGAATACCCAGCTATAGTGGTTGGGGTGTGCTGGACAGAACACTGGTGTGAGAGACAGGAGCTGTTAGTCCCAGTGCCAGACTTAGAACTGACTGCGTGACCCTCAGTAAGTTGCTCTCCCTGTACTGGCCTTATGTCTAAAACAGGAGAGCACAGGCAAGCTCTCAGAACTTTAGAAAGAAGCATGAGATTAGTAAAACATGTGACTATATTGTCCCCAGGGAAGATTAAAACATCTTGAATGTCAGCTGCTATTATCTAGCTTGACAGCAATGGTTCCAGAAATCATTAGAATGTCCTGAAAGGGGAAAGGTGCTTTGCTGCCATTATCTCCTTTTATACTCCCAACAACTCTGCAAAGGAAATATTTTCATTTCCATGTTATATATGAAGAAACTAAGAGAATTTAGGTCATGTGCCCCAAAACATTACCTCCTTAGACCCAAGCAGCAAAGGCCTTTGCCTGAGGCCCCACTTTTTGAGGGTAGCCTCTGGCTCTCCTACATGTTCTCTTCCCCATGTAGTGAAGAGATAATGGGGCA
The DNA here is from genome assembly GCF_000956105.1 of Propithecus coquereli. Taxonomy (NCBI): domain Eukaryota; kingdom Metazoa; phylum Chordata; class Mammalia; order Primates; family Indriidae; genus Propithecus; species Propithecus coquereli. The sequence goes on along the minus strand of NW_012134303.1, from coordinate 849,984 downwards.
AGATATACCTAGTTGTAGCTTTCACTCTAGACCATACTCTAAATCCTAGGATCTTAGAATATCCTGCCCAAAGGACCCATAGCCCAAGTCCAGGGCCTGCATATTCCTCCTCTCCAGATCTGCTGTCCTGAGAATGGGCCACATCCCACTCCTAGGCCAAGAGCTAGGGGTGGAACAGATAATATATATATAGCTAGGAAGGCAGAGCCTCCTTCACATGAGACCATTTGGAGAAAGAGTAAAGGGACGGGGGACTTGTCAGGCCTTGGCCTGGGTTAAAAGCCCTTGACCTGGGTCTCAGGGGATGGTCAGGATCTAGACGGAGGGAGGGAAGAAAGGAGAAGACTAGTATGATTGAACCCAGGTCCTGTGCCCTTACCGTTAGTTGCCCTGCTCTGTCTCTCATGCTTCCTTGCTGGGCAGAAGTTCATTTGCTCCTCCTTAGGGATGCTTAAGTCTCTTTACAGTAGTTATAATCTGAAAGCTAGTTCAGTGTAATCACATCGTGATATGCTTTGCACTACCCCAAGGACTTTCTCACTTATTTCCAGGTCATGGAATCTGAATCTGTCTACCTTTCTGGACAGTACTTAGACAATTGCATTAAAATATGCATCTCCTTTGAGCACTTAAATACATTCCTAGGTATTCATCCTAGGAAAATATTTAATGGTAGTCACAATGATTTACTACAATAAAGTTTGTAGACCTGAATTCCTAGCATCAAACCTTTAGCTTTGACCTGAATATGCAGTGAGAAGCCACAAGTGAAAAGCAACCATGAAGGGACAGAAAGAAAGAGAAAATCATTCTAGGCCATAGCAGATCTACACCCAAGCATGTATACATTCTCATAACACCAGGATTTTTCTGGATGCTTTTGCTAGATAAAGAAGGCAAACTTCATAATTCTGTTAAAACAAATTCAAACTGTACAGATTGTATGTACCATTTAGAAGTAGAAAATGAGAAAATGACTCTCAGGATATTCAATACAATTATTGATAATGAAAACAATTACAAAGCAAATTAAATGTCTTACAATAGGGAGAAAGTTAAAATTAATTATGTAACCACCACATAGAATTCTAAGAAAATAATAAGATTGTTATGGATCAAATGTTTGTGTGCCCTCCAAATTCATATGTTGAAGCCTAATCCCCAAAATGATGGTATTAGGAGGTTGGGCCTTTGGGAAGTAGATAACTAGGTCATAAGGGTAGAGCCCTCATGAGTGGGATTCCTATCCTTATAAAAAGAGGCCTGAGGGAGCATGCTTCTTCCTTCTCTGTTCTCCGTGATGATACAAAGAGAAGATGGCCATCTGCAAACCAGGAAGCAAGCCCTCACCAGACACCGAATCTGCTGGTACCTCGATCTCGGAATTCTCAACGTCCAGAATTGTGAGAAATAAATGTTTACACTACAAGTCTATAGTATAATAACTTGTTATAGCAGCCCAAACTGACTAAGACAGAGATCTATTGAGAACAGAGAGTTAATTTCTTCAGAAATTTTCCTCAGAGTTGGCGAGGATATGGGAAAAACAAGCATTCACATGCACTGTGAAAATACAAAGTACTACAACATTTTTAGAAGTCATTTTGGCAGTATCACACTTTAAAATACATGTCCTTCTGGAGACATCAGTTCCTCTGCTAGGAATTTGCCATACGGAAATACTCCAATGCCAAATATGATCATCGTAGTAGTTGTGGTAATAGTTTTTCTTTTTAAAGGAAAAAAAACTTAAATTTTCCTAAAAAGGGGACGGGATTAAGAAAAGTTTGATTGGCCGGGCACGGTGGCTCACGCCTGTAATCCTAGCACTCTGGGAGGCCGAGGCGGGCGGATTGTTTGAGCTCAGGAGTTCGAGACCAGCCTGAGCAAAAGCGAGACCCCGTCTCTACCAAAAATAGAAAGAAATTAATTGGACAGCTAAAAATATATAGAAAAAATTAGCCAGGCATGGTGGCGCATGCCTGTAGTCCCAGCTACTTGGGAGGCTGAGGCAGTAGGATTGCTCGAGTCTGAGGTTGCTGTGAGCTAGGCTGACGCCACGGCACTCACTCTAGCCAGGGCAACAAAGTGAGACTCTGTCTCAAAAAAAAAAAAAGAAAAGTTTGATCATTCATATAAAGCAATACTATGCAGTGATGAAAAAAATGATATGGAGTTACATTTACTCACATGAAAAAAATGTCCAATGTATATTGTTAAGCGAAAAAGGGCAAATAGAAAGTTAATACATGTGGTATTACGTTTTTGTAACAGCATACATATATTTATTTTTATGTATTTAAAATATGAATATACAATTGAACTCCATTCTAACATGATAAATGAAGTCCACAAAATTGATTCCTGTAAAATTTTAGGTCATGTTACTGAGAGATGAATGGAATGGCTAAGGTGAACCTATTTGGTTAACTGGCTGCACAGCCCAAATTCATCAAGTACTCAGCTGTGATTTTGGTGCCACAAACAGTTGTTCACTGAGCAGTCAGGCTTAAATATCATCTGTCCATTTGACCCTCCGCCGACCCCCACTCCCAATCATGTTATATGCAAAGTGAAGTTATTGCAGGGTCTTGCTGTATTTCTAAATCATTAGAAATGTGGATGAATGTATGTTGAACTATTATCATAGGATATATTTGAGAATGAGTATTTAATATAAAGAGAATTTTTACTTTCTAAGTGTTACATTTATACATTTAAAAGTTATCTTTAGTAGGCATGTATTAACTAATAGTCAAAAAAACAATTGAGATAAAATTTTGGAAATGTGAAAAAAATAAAATATCTGACAAGTATAAGACAGTCATATATTTATTGAAATGAAGGTTTTATAATATATTGGTATATGAAAAAAACAGTTTGCGAACAATAACCTACAGAGCAGCCCATTTTTAAAAAGATATGTATATGTATGCATGCATAGAAAATATTATGGAATATATACACCAAAATATTAGAAGTGGATATGATTGGGTGGTTGGTGGGCTTATGGATGATTTATATATTCTTTTTTACCTCTTTGCAGACTCTCTTACATTTTCTCAGGGGGTATGTGTAACTTCTACAATAAAGCAAAGTCTGCAAACAGTACGATCTTATTTTATGACGCATATTTCATTTACATGCTTCTCTATAGCTGAGCAAGGTCTGAATTAAGAGCATCTACTACCCGTTTGAGGCTTGGGATCTTTGCAATGATTGAATCCCTCACATTTGCTTCCCTTGTCCTCCTGACCTCCAGGAAGAGCTACATATTTATTATTAGTATGCATTAGAAATGAGGCTCTCCTCACCCTCCTCTGACTATTCCTCCTTCCAATCAAGTTTGCAGTGATCGAGCTGTAGCACCAGGTTATTAACATGAGAAAGGAGGTATCTCTTTCTTAAATTTGACCTGATGAAAAATATTTTTTTCTAGGAAAATATTTTTGCTAGAAAAAGTAATATTTATGGCAATAGTATAACATTTTAAGCAGATTATAAAATATTACTCTTAGTTACCAATTCAACTCTTTAAAAATATATATGAATATAAAAAGAAAGGATTATATTAACATTTCTGGCTCTGCTTGACATGTGGCTTTTATCTATAGTATGATTTTTTTCCCAGTGAAAATGTTTTATTTTTGCAAATAAAGGCAATAAATATTATTTTAAGGCAGGTCATAAAATATATGTAAAATTATCCTAGTTACATTTAAAAATACAGATAGAAGGAAAAAACCCTCAAGAATCTACACTCGATTTCATTTATTTGATGACTCTCAAATACATATTTCATCCACTTATTTGTTCAACAAATATTAATTAGGTGCTTACTAGGTATTATCAACCTATATGTGCCTTCTAGACTTTTCTTCTCGATTATTGCTGGAAATGTTAGTGCAGTGGAGTTGCATCTTAAGCCAAAGCTGGATTCTGAAGTCATACAAAGTGAAATCCCACCCAGTCAAATCTACCTACTTCATAGCATATTAACATATGTTTTAATGTTAGTGGAGAAAAAAAATCAAACAAGAGTATTTAAACTTAAAAGGATCTAGTAATTTTAGAGGAATATGGATTTCTAAAAATTTTCATATCTCTAATTCTTGTTTATTTTCCAACTTTTCCACAGTTTTCCTGAATTACATACATAGAACAATGAAATACATAGTTTTAAGATAACTGAGACTTCATTCACTGTTCACTATATATGAAATATAATTACATATGTGAATAATATATGTAACATATATATAAAAACACACAATTTTAAAATTGAAGTATATATATATCCCAGATCCAGGGTGAAGGGAGAGAGGAAAGGATGTCAGTTTTCACTGTTCTGCTTGTGAGTGAGATGGGGGATATATACACACATGCACACGTATGAATTTGTTTACTACATCGAGATACTATATTATATATATTCTCTAACAATGCAATATAAGTATTTTTATGCCATTAAATATTGTACTTCATCATGTTAAAATTAACAGTAATTTAGTTAATCCTCTCTTGTTCATTATTTATGTTGCCTTTATGTTTTTGCTATTACAACCCAAGCCTTCACCAAAATCTTTACAACCATCATTATTTCCTAAGAAAAAAATTTCCAAAAGTGAAATTGCTAAGTCTAAGAGTCTGAAAAATCTTATTTCTTTTTATGTGTGTTACCAAAAAGGCCTGCAAGATAGTGTAACCAATTTACACGTGTACTGACAGCCCATGTGAATGGCCTTATATAAAATGGATGGTATGATTTAAAAAAAAAATTCACCAATTTGACAGGTGAATAACAGTACCTTGAGGTTTCAATTTGTATATTTTGACCCCTAGTGAGGCTAAATAACTTATACTCCACATACATGTCTTTGTTGGTCAACACCCTACTGATGTCCTGTCAGGCTGTTTGAGTTTTCAGGCTGTTGTAACTACATGCACTATTTTGTCGATTTTGAGGAACATTTTATTACAGATAACCAGTTTCGAATAGTCTCACTAGTTGTAAGAAACAGAGATTTAGGCTAGTTCAGTTGAGGCAGGATCAACGGTGAGAATTTATGAGGCAATAAAAAAGATTATGATCTCAAGGGAATCGGAGAACAGACAGCAAATTTCTAATGGACATCTAGGAGCAGGACCTGAGCACTGTAGTGTTCTGTCACTAACTTGGCTCAGTTGCTGTCTCAGTTTCTCCTCTCATCTTCTTTTATCCCTTTCTCCTCCTATGTCTTATCTCTACCTCATAGCTTCTACTTCCTCATAATTTCACCCTGTTCATCTATCAGGCTTTCTCAGATTCCTAAGGTACCAACCCTCTTCCCAAGAAAAGTGAATGTATCACACTACCCCTAAACATGCACAAAATTGCATAGAATTTCAAGTGGCCCACAGATTTTTCCAGTTGAGAATACCTGGTCTAGGTTAATTAATATGGTCAGTGGGTAAGAGTTCCTTGGACACTGGTCTAAGCCTGGCTGAGGGGCTACCAGGGTAGGGGTGAACTGGCAGGCAGTGACCCTGCAGCAAGGCTAGGCCCTCCTGGGTTTCCTGCAAGTAAGAAGGCCAGAGGTGAGAGGTCTAGCAGGCTGCATCGCTCTAACAGAACAAAACTGTACCAGTTATTTATGAGAATTTAACACTTACAAGAGTGGAAAAGATAGGAGGTCAGTTTTCTAAAACAAGACAAAAATAAGATACTTCTTAGGCTTGTGAAATTAAATAATTCAAACTTAAGGCCGTTGGAACTTTAAATCATTCTGAGGCTTGAGAGGAATGTGGCTATGCAGCCTGAGTCACAAGGCATGCCCTGCAACATCTGCCTTTTTTTTTTTTCTTGTAAATATTTAAGACCAAATGGCGCCAGAGATAAGACTCCCTCAGTGCTCACTTTGGCAGCACATATACTAAAAATGGGCACGATACAGAGAAGAATAGCATGGCCCCTGTGCAAGGATGACATGCAAACTCGTGAAGAATTTCACATTAAAAAAAACAACTCCCTCAGATCCTTACCCCTCCTCATGGAATAATAAAGTAATCTTCCCTGGAATGTAGCAGTCTGTAACCAACCAAATAGCTGTGGTGTATGCACTTGTCTTTATGGAAAATGCTGTAACCCTGCTAAAATTTCCCTATCTCTACTGATACAAGTGAAACCCTAACTTCTCCACTTTGGAAAGCTCACCCCATTCATTTGCAGTCAGTGTTTCCAGGGGCTATCCTCAAGGTTTGCACTCCAACTCTATACTTAATCATAATTTATGAATCTTCTTATTTAAGGTTGAAAGGCTCTCCAGGGATTAATTTACTGAACACATAAAATGTTGACTTATTTTAGAAAAATTTAGGTTTTAATTTCACAACTGTTAGCCTGTTTGTTGCTGTTGCTGTTTTTTTTTTTAAAGCTATTTGGGAAGTATCATTAGAAACATTCTCTAATTGATAACTATAAACATGACAAAATTATGAAGGATTTCCTATTTAGTAGGAAATGTTATTTTTTATTGTAAATTATTTTCCCCCAAAGAGTATGTCTTAAAAGTTGTGAACAAGTAGCATGTTTTTAAAATTTGCTCTTTTCTTTGAACTGATTGAAAATGTTTTCTATTTGATATATGTCAATTTAGCCCAATTACAAGGCATCCCAAGAAAAGAGAAATCTTAGGGTAAGTACCCATTTTCTTTTCCCCCAAAATGTGTAAGTATTGGGGTTTTTTTTGTTTTTTGTTTTTGTTTTTTGGAGACAGAGTCTTGTTCTGTTGCCCGAGCTAAAATACAGTGGTGTCATCATAGCTCACTGCAACCTCAAACTCCTAGACTCAGGCAATCCTCCTGCTTCAGCCTACTGAGTAGCTGGGACTACAGGTGCAGGCCACCACACCTGGCTAATTTTTCTATTTTTTGTAATGACCCAGGTCTTGCTACATTGCTCAGGCTGGTCTGGAGCTCCTGGCCTCAATCGATCCTCCTGCCTCAGCCTCCCAAAGTGCTGGGATTACAGGTGTGAGCCACCGCACCTGGCCCCAGTACTGTATTCGTTAATTTAAAAAGAAAGCACTTGGCCGGGCGCGGTGGCTCACGCCTGTGATCCTAGCTCTCTGGGAGGCCGAGGCGGGCAGATCGTTTGAGCTCAGGAGTTCGAAACCAGCCTGAGCAAGAGCGAGACCCTGTCTCTACTAAAATTAGAAAGAAATTAATTGGACAACTAAAAATACATAGAAAAAACTAGCCGGGCATGCTGGCTCATGCCTGTAGTCCCAGCTACTCGGGAGGCTGAGGCAGGAGGATCGCTTGAGCCCGGGAGTTTGAGGTTGCTGTGAGCTAGGCTGACGCCACGGCACTCACTCTAGCCCAGGCAACACAGTGAGACTCTGTCTCAAAAAAAAAAAAATAAAATAAAAAATAAAAAAATAAAAAGAAAGCATTTTAAATTAAAAACTGGAACAGAAAAGTACATAGAAGAAAGTTTATGTTCCGCTTCCACTTCCAGCCTCCTTTCCTGATACCCAGCTTCCTGTCCATTTAAGGGCCTCAGGGGGCAAATAATGACTGCTGAGGGAGAAGGTGGGGCAAAGCCTCCAACTGAGAGGAGGTTAGAACAGGGGAAAGAGATAACTCCATGAGAACTGTAAATGGACAATAACCTCAAGAGAAAATGCTGCCTCTCCCCGATGATTTGAGAAACCAAATGCTATGGGCTCGCCACGTGAAATACCAAGGTGAAAAAAGAGACATCCCAGACACAGGGTGAAGGGAGAGCAGGGGGGATGTTGGTCTCTGCTGTCCTGCTTGTGAGTGGGAGAGAAGACTGGGATTCTCAACTTGTGACATGGCCGTCACATGACGAGAGTCTACCCAAGTCCTTTTTTTTCTTTCTTTCTGCCTTTCACATCTGTATCTTCTGATTAATGATTCCTGTTAGAGGAGGTAAAACTTCTGGTCAAGGAATTGGGGAAAAGCAGCTGTCCCAGAACGCTGCAGGTTTGTGTTCTGGCTCATGCAGCCTGGGGGAAATGTGGGACTTGAATGGCTGACAGCCGAGGGCAGAGTCCACAAGTGGGTCAGGGTCTGTGTTCTTGACCCAAGGTCCATTTTGGATGGTCCGTGGGGAAAGTGGTATACGAATGAATATAGGTATATAGGTATATGCTAGAAAGCCTTCCCCAAAGGGAGTAGGGTCACAAGCTCCACTTCCTGCGTCCCACGCTCATTTTGGTGGAAAAGATTTTGGTAGTCGGGTGTGGAAATGAATCACAGAGAGGGAAACAGAGACATAAAGGGTGAAAGTTCTATTTTAAATAGCACCCCCCCCCGTTTCCACCATTGTGGGTATTTAAAGAGCAAGGAATGCCAGGGGCTGAGGATGGATACGGAGTGACAAAGTTGAAGAATGGGGTGGGAGACTCGGAGTGGGGAAGAGGCCGGGTGGTAATCGGGCGGCGCCAGCGCTCCGCTGCAGCAGCCCTCGCTTCCTCCACCCGTCTGCAGGTCTGAGGGCCACGCATCTCGTGGGAGAATTGGGAGGAGACCGCGAGGATAGGCCGGTCGGTGCAGGGGACCATGGTGGGGGCGGGGATGGGGTGTGTGTAAGGTCGAGGACAGAGCCCAAGTCTGAGGCCCCATTCTGGATCCTTCCTTTTGGTGCCTGCATAAGCCTGGGGAAGGATCTACCAAAAAAAAAAAAAATGGTAGGCTTCGGAGGAAGGAGGAGAGAAGAGCAAGCGGGAGGGCGGGGCTTTAACTTGAAGCCTGGAAGAGGGGAAGAGGGCCCAAGAGTCCTCCCTGGTGGGAGAAATGAAAATTTAAAAACCCTTTATATCCGGGGCTCTGAATTTTCAAAGGTGCGTAGTAGGGCCTCTGTCCTCGGTGCTGATATGTCCACCAAGAATTCCGTTTTTTCGTTCACCTTTTATGTCTTAGGAGTAGTGGAGTGCAAAGTGGAATGAGCAGGAGAAAAATTTCAACGTGGAAAATGCCTTCCAAGTAAAAAGAAAAAGGAAGAAAGGAGGGGAGCAGGCCCTGTACAAAATGGAGAGGAAGCTCGCTCGCCCTTTGTTGAGAGAGTGAAGTCCAGAAAGCTAAAGGAAATGTTAGAGGGTGTTAGACTCTGCTGTTCCAGGGTTTTAGGGGCCTCGGGGAGGCAGTAGTCTTGTCAATAACACTGACATGATAGATGCAGATGAAGATGATATGGAATGATTCATGGAGGAGAAGAGAGAGTTAAGGCAAAAGCTCAGGGCACTGAAGTTAAGGTACAGTCCCTGGCCTTAATTAGGACCACCTTGTGCATCATCACCACCATGCTGAGTTTTGCTTTGTACTTTGAAAATTGAAGTTTTCTCTGAGGTTAATACTTGTCAACCTGTCTTCTGTTCCTTTGCCTTTTTTTGATGTACTTTTGTTGATCCAATTGCTTCAAAACGTTTAGTGTTGCCAGCTTCTATTTGAATATTGCATTCTGACCAAATCAACAAATTCTTCTTTGTCAGCGGAAGTGCTTCACACACTTAAATAGAAAAATGCTTACTATGAATTTTAATTTAAATTAAATTTTTTTTTTTTCAGACAAGGTCTCGCTCTGCCACCCAGGCTGGAGTGCAGTGGTGTGATCATAGCTCACTGTAACCTTGAACTTCTGGGCTCAAGCGATCCTTCTGCCTCAGCCTCCTGAGTACATGAGCACATGACCGTGCCTGCCTAAGTTTTCTATTTTTTTTTTTGTAGAAATGGAGTTCCCCCAACAAAATTCCATGAATCAAACCACTTCGAACTGGGCCCAAAAACATATGACGTTATTATGGTCTCCTGAGAGATTCCAATGCAAACTAACTTGATTAACTGGTAATACAGTGAAAGTGTAATTATATTGAGTAAAAGTATGCCTAGAAAAAGCCTGCAAGGAAATATGTCAAAATTCCAAATAGCCTAGCAATGCATATATCACAGGATCTAAATCATCCTACTCTATGTTAGGATCTACTTTAAAAAATATTTCAATATTTCTTACATTGGGATATATCATGTAATAGATGTGAAAATATTGTGTGATGGCTTCACTTTTTCTCAAAAAAAGTGTTTCTGAATCCATAGTGGGTGTTATAGATGTTATAATAATCAAGAAAGTAAGGTGTATAAATATATATGGGCTTGTGCACATTTGTGATAGAAAAAGAATTCACTATTGATAACATTTGGGAATGGATGTGTGATTAAAGTGATTTTGCTGTTCTTATTTTCTTCAATGCCAGTTTTTTGTTTATTTGTTTTTTTAAACAGAGTCTCACTGTATTGCCCAGGCTAGAGTGCCGTGGCGTCAGCCTAGCTCACAGCAACCTCAAACTCCTGGGCTCAAGCGATCCTCCTGCCTCAGCACTGTCCCCGCCCCCCACCCAGTAGCTGGGACTACAGGCACACACCACCACACCTGGCTAATTTTTTCTATTTTTAGTAGAGACAGGGTCTCGCTCTTGCTCAGGCTGGTCTCAAACTCCTGACCTCAAGCGATCCTCCTGCCTCAGCCTCCCGGAGTGCTAGGATTACAGGCATTAGCCACCATGCCCAGTCACCAGTTTTTTATTTTTGAATTTTTCATACAGCTCCAATCATATATCCATTAACAAATTCTGAATATATATCATCATGTTAATTTAAAATATGCAGAATATAATGGTAATAACAATGCTCATAACACACTTTTGGCGTGAACCATGTTCCAGACAGTATTCTAAGTGATTTACAGGTATTGATCAATTCATTTCTCAAACGAAAACCTGTGAAGTCTGTACTTTCAATGACCCCACATTACGTAGGAGGAAAGAGGCACACAGAGATTAAGCAAACTACCTGAGGTTGTTCAACTAGTAAGTTGCAAAACCAGGATATAGGCAAAACTGTTGGGCTCCAGAATCAGTCCTTTCAGCTTCTCAATAAAGTAAATTATAAATATATTAAAATCATGATCAGAACAGCTGGAGACAGCCAACTATTTTCTTAAATATAATTTTAAAATTATATTGTTTTTCTAATATTTTAGTAGTGGCAAATGCCGATTTCATTGTTCCTTCTAAGGGGAATGGTGTTTTTCCCTCACAATGAATAAAACTGGGCATAATGGGGATAATCAGGCAATTGATACTGGGACCTAAAAAATCCTTGATATAGAGGACTTGAGAGGTCATCACAATAAATTCAAGTTATGAGAAAGATGAAATTAAGAGGAAGCAGAAACTATGAAGATGTAGAAACTATGAAGATGCAGAAACTAGGACACAGAGCAAAGCTATCCAGTGGAAATTAAGACACCTCTTAGCAATGGGAACAGAAGATAGATATTTATTGTATGAATGCATAATTCATGGGAGATAAATGTACCAGGTAGATCCTTTCAGTGCTTCTGATGCAAACATTTTTAAAAATGAATAGGTATTGTACAGTAAAGAATATCTCCTAACTTGTTTTACAATGTAACAATGGATTTATTTTTCCCCTTTAACAAAACTTGAGTGTCTATTGGAGAAATTTAAAAAGTAGACTACAGGCCACCTTGTGACCAGAGCCAGCCCTGCAGTTTGAACATCACTCAGTAGGAAGCCTGGGGTAGAGACATTAATCTTGATTAATAATGGAACTAATTTTGGACTTATTGAGATTGAGGTACCCTTGAGATATCCAGGAGAAGAGTTGCACTATAGAATTGGGTAAAAGTCTGTAGAACCAGAAAAGGTCTGGGCTAGGATTGTGGAATTGGAAGTCATCATCCCTAGGACTGTAGTGACAACTGCAGAAATAGACGAGATCAGCCAGGAAGAAATGGAGACTGATAAGAGAATAAACTTTCAACGTTTAGGGAAGGAATAAAACTCAGTTGCTAAGAGTCTGGGCATTGAAACCAAATCCAAATTTTATTCTTTTCTAGTTTTGTGATGCTTCACCTTTCTAAAAACATCATAAACTCCATTTAACAAGTAATTAGAGCTGTGGACTTTCTCCTCAGCCCATGCACAGACATTGAACAAATGGATATACCCATCTTTGAACAAATGGATATACTCATCCATGCACATATATGGGCACACAACTTTGAACACAGATTTAGGGGGCCCACAGGTTTTCTCTATTAAGACCTGTGGTCTAATATTATCAGTAGGAATGTAGAATAGGAGGGTCAAATAGAAAACAAATAGTAAGATGATAGACATAAACACAAATACATCAATAATTAGAGTGAATATAAATGGATTGAACATCCCAAATCAGACTGGATAAAAATAATACATTCTACACTGTCATAAGAGACACTCCTTAAATGTAAGGACAGAGAATTATTGAAAGTTAAAGTGTTATAAAAATAAATACATATATGCAGTAACCAAAGGAAAGGTGATGTCACTATGAAAAATTCAACAAGGTAGACCTTAAGACAATAAACATTGCTAAAGATAGATATATTTTATAAGATAAAATGGTCAGTCTAACAGGAAGATATTAAAATTCTAAACTAGTATTTTCTATTAACATTGCTTCAAAATATACAAAACAAAAAATATTAGAAATAAAAGGAGAAATAGAGAAACCTAACATCACTGTGGCACATGTAAATATACCTCCTTAAATAACTGATAGAAGAATCAGAAACAATATCAGTAAAGTATTGAATATTTAAGCAACAAGACTAACAAACTTGACTTAATTTACATATATAGAACATTATAACCTACAAATGTAGAATATAAATGCTTTTCAGTAGAAAATGGAACATTTACTAAACTTGACTTTATACTAGGCCATTAACCAAATCTAAATGCATTTCAAAGTATCAAAATAATTCAGAATATGTTCTCTAATGACAGGCCAATAAAGCTCAGAATTAATAACAAATAGATAACAAACAAATCTCAAAGTGCTTGGAAATTAAACAATACAGTCTCAATAACTCATTGGTAAAAGAAGAAATGATAATCAAATGTGTGTCGTCTTTCAATGAGTGATAATGAGAACACAACACACGAAAACTTGTGGGAATGCAGCTATATCTGCGCTTAGTAAAAAATTCTATGTCCTTCATATTTGAAATTCGGACTTGGGGGGGGTCAAGGGCAACATACGTGACCTAAACATCTGTACCCCCATAATATGCTGAAATAAAAAAAATACAAAAAAAATTCTATGTCCTTAAATGTGTATGTTAGAAAAGAAGAAAGAGTGAAAAACACTAATAATCTAAGTTTGCCTGTCAATAAGTTAAAGGGAAAAAACAATACAAGTGCTAAAGGAGTGATCCAGCACAGAGCCAATCTGCAAAGACTGGGAGAGGTGTTCTGGTTGATTGTAGGTTTGTTTTTGGTTTTATTTTTTAGCTCCAGGCATTCAAGGAAATACGTGTCAAAACACTGGCTGAAGATAAGCTGAAGGAACAGAGACTTCAGTGATGGCAAACAATAAGGAATACAGTATTTGCAAAAGTAGTTTGGAAAAGTGACTAAACAAATGAACAACTATAGCCTTCAAAAATCAAACACACACACACACACACACACAAACGCACACACACACATAACCTTGGGGCAGAAAGAGAGTCTGATTTCCAGAGTTATAATATTATTCAAATGTTCACTTTTCAACAACAACAAAAAACTACAAGGCATACAAAAAAACAAGAAAGTACAGCTCACTCAAAGGAAGAAAATAAATTTCCAGAAATAATCCATATGGAAGCCCAGATATCAGATTTACTAGAAAAATAGTTTAAAAAATTATTTTAAATATTCTCAATATGCTAAATATGGTCAAAGAACCAAATGAAAATCAGAAAACAATGTGTGAACAAAATGGGAAAGAAAAATTATTAAAAAAACTGAAAACTCTGTAGCTGCAAAGAATAATAAATGAAAAATTCAGTAGAGCTGAAGATGTGAATCTATACATTCTAGAAGTTAAATAAACTCCAAGTAGGATAAACCAAAAGAGATCTATATCAAAACATACTATGTTCAAACTGTTGAAAGACAAAGACAAAGAGAGAATCTCAAAGGCAACAACTGTCTTGTCATGTATAAGGGATCCTCAATAAGATTATTAGCCAATTTCTTATGGGAAACCATGTAGACAAGAGGGCAGTGCAGTGACATATTTAAAGTATTGAAAGAAAAATAAACTGTCAACCAAGAGTTCTACACATCAGAGTTACTCAAAGCTATATGAAGAAATGAAGATCTCTGGTAAATGTAACTACATGTGCAAATGTAAAAGCCAAAGTTATTGTATTTTTTGCTTGCAACTCCATTTTTTAAAGCCTGTTTGCTTTATAAAAACAAATACATAAAAGTAATTGTAAATCTATGTTATCAGACACGTGTGAATAAAGATGTAATTTATACAACAACATAAATGGCGTGGAAAGAGCTATATAGGAGCAGAGATTTTGTATGCTATTGAAATTAAGTTGGTATCAATTCAAACTACATTGCTATAAATTTAGGATGTTAAATGTATTCTCTATGGTAACCACAAAGAAAATATCTTAAAAATATACACAAAAGGACATGAGTAGGGAATTAAAACAGTTCACTGCAAAAAAAAATCAAGTAAACAAAAAGGAATGCAGCAATGGAGGAAATGAGGGTCAAAAAATGTCTAAGACATACAGAAAAGAAATGGTAGAAGTAAGTCCTTCCTTATTGGTAATTACTTGAAATCTGAATGGGTTAAACTCTCCAATAAAAAGACAGAGATTGGCAGAATGTATAAAAACCATGATCCAACTATAAGCTGTCAATAAGAAACTCACTTTAGATTCAACACAAACATGTTGAAAATGAAAAGATTGAGACCACTTGATCAAGCCTCCTTGGGTGTGGCTCTCCAGGTCCCCCCCCACCAAAAAAGTGAATAATAAAAGATACTCCATACAAATAGTAAGCTAAAAAGAGCTGTGATGTTTATACCATTGCCAGACAAAAATGACTTTAAGTTTAAAAAGGTTACAAGAGACAAAGTAGGATATTATATATTGATAAAAAGTTCAATTTATCGATAAGATACAACAATTATAAACATATATGCTCCAAACAACAGAGACTCAGAATATGTGAAACAAACATGATAGAATTGAATGAAAAATAATAGTCAAAGATTTCAACATCTCACTTTTAATAGTGCATAGACCATCTAGACAGAAGACCAATAATAATATAGGACTTGAACAACACCATAAATCAACTAGACCTAGAAGACATACATAAAACCCACTACATAACAGCAGCAGAATACACATTCTTTTCAAGAGTACATGGAAAATTCTCCAGGATAGACCGTAATTTAGGCCACAGAACAAGTTACAATGAATTTAAGAAGATTTAAGTTTTACAAAGTATCTTCTCTAATCACAACCGAATGCTTTAATATCCAAAATATATAAAGAACTACTACAACTTAACAACAAGAAGATAAACCTTTCACAATGAAAGTAGTGAAAGGACTTGAATCTCCAAAGAAGATATACTAATGACCAATAAGCTTATGTAAAGGTGTTCAACATTATTAGTCACTAGCAAATGCAAATCAAAAGCACAATGAGATACTATTTCACACCCACTGAGATAGCTGTACTCAAAAAATGAAAAATAGCTGGATGTGGTGTTGCATGCCTGTTATCCCAGCTATTCAGGAGGCTGAGGTGGGAGTATTGCTTGAACTCAAGAGTTTGAGACCAGCCTGGGCAACATAGTGGGACCCTATCTCAAAAAAAAAAAAAAAGAGGAAAATACCAAGTGTTGGTGAGCACGTGGAAGACTGGAACCCTTGTCCATTGCTGGTGAGAAGATAAAATGGTAAACTTGATACGGGGAAACAGTTTGGTGATTACTCAAAAAGTTGAACACAATTACCATATGACCCAGCAATTTCTATACCTACTTATATACCACCCTCAAAATTGAGAACAGGAATTCAAACGGATACTTGTATGTGAATGTTCATTGCAGCATTATTCACAATAGTCAAAAGATGGAAACAATTAAAATGGAAAATTATTCATCCATTAAAATGAATGAAGTTCTGAAACATGGTACAGCATGTGTGGACCTTCAGAATGTTATGAAGGCACATTATAAAAACTTTCATCAAACTACACATAGAAGGAACATCCCTCAATGTAATAAAGGCCATATGCAATAAACCCACAGCTAGCATACTGAATAGGGAAAAGTTGAAAGCCTTTCCCCTATGAACTGAAACAAGACAAGGATGTCCACTTTCACTACTCATATTAAACATAGCACTGGAAGTCCTAGCCAGAGCAATCAGGCAAGAGAAAGAAAGAAAGACATATAAATTGGAAAAGAAGAAATAAAATTGTCCCTCTTTGCTGATGATAATATTTTATCTAGAAAAACCAAAAGACTCTACCAAAAACTCTTAGATCTGATAAATAAATTCAGTAAAGTTGCTGGATACAAAATCAACATACAAAATTGGTAGTGTTTTTATACACCAAATAATGAACTAGTTGAGAAAGAAATCAAGAAGACAATCCCATTTACAAAACTACAAAACAAAAAACGCCTAGGAATAAATTTAACCAAGGAGGAGAAAGATCTCTACAAGGAAAACTACAAAACACTGATGAAAGAACTTGTAGATGACAGAAATGGAAAAATATCTCATGCTCATGGATCAGAAAAATTAATATCATTAAAATGACCATACTGCTCAAAGCAATCTACAAATTCAATGCAATCCCTATCAAAATACCAATGTCATTTTTCATAAAAATAGAAAAGACAATCTTAAAATTTATATGGACCAAAAAAGAGCTAGAATAGTCAAAGAAATCCTAAGCGAAGAGAACAAAGCTTGAGGTATCACATTACCCTACTTTAAATTATATTACAAGGCTATAATAACCCATACATCACAGTATTGGTATAAAAACTGACACATAGACCAATGGAATAATATAGATAATCCAGAAATAAATCCATATATTTACAGTCAACTGATTTTTGAAAAAGCTAACAAAACATATGTTGGAGGAAAGACACCCTCTTCAATAAATGTTGCTGGGAAAACTGGATATCCATATGCAGGATGAAACTGGTCATTATCTCTCACCATATACAAAAATCAACTCAAAATTGATTAAAGACTTAAATGTAAGACCCCAAACTATAAAATTAGTAGACTAAAACATAGGGAAAACACTTCAAGACATTGGTCTAGGCAAAGACTTATGGCCAAGACCTCAAAAGCACAGACAACAAAACCAAAAAAAGGACAAATGATATTGTATTAGACTAAAAGGCTTCTGCACAGCAAAAGAAACAATCAACATGTTGAAGAGACAACCTATTGAACAGGAGAAAATATTTGCAAACTATTCATCTGACAAGGAACTAATATACAGAATATACAAGGAACTCAAACAATTCGATAGTAAATAAGACAAATAATCCCATTAAAAAGTGGGCAAAGGACATGAATAGACATTTCTCAAAAGAAGACATACAAATGGCCAACAGGTATATGAAAAAATGTTCAACATCACTAATAATCAGGGAAATACAAATTAAAACCACAATGAGATGTTATCTCATCCCAGTGAGAATGGCTATTATCAAAAAGACAGAAAATAACAAATGCTGGAGAGGATGCAGAGAAAAGGGAACTCTTATACGCTGTTGGTGGAAATGTAAATTAGTACAGCCACTATGGAAAAAAATATGGAGATTTCTCAAAAAGCTAAAAATAGAACCACCATAAGGTCCAGCAATTCCACTACTGAGTATTTATCCAAAGGAAAAGAAATCAGTATGTCAAAAAGATACTTGCAGCCCACATTTATTGCAGCATTGTTCACAATAGCAAAGATGTGGAATCAACCTAAGTGTCCATCAGTGGACAAATGGATAAAGAAAATGTGATATACATACACATGGAATACTATTTGGCCATTAAAAAAGAATGAAATCAAGTCATTTGCAGCAACGCGGATGAAACAGGAGGTCATTATGTTAAGTGAAATAAGCCAGGCACAGAAAGAGAAATATCACATGTTTTCACTTATATGTGGGAGCCCAGGAGTTTAAGGCTATTGTGCATCTTGATCACACCTGTGAATATCCACTACACTCCAGCCTGGGCAACATAGCAAGACTGTGTCTCTAAAAAATGAAAATAAATAGCATAAAAATGAATAAAATACTTTGAAATAAACTTGACAAAAGAAGTACAAACTTACGTTCTGAAAACTATAAAGTATTTTTGAAAGAAATTTCAATACAATTTCTATCAAAATCTGACCACTGTTTTGCATAAATTTACAAGTTGATCTTAAAATTCATATGGAAATGTAAGGGACCCAAAATAACCAAAAGAGTCTTTAAAAATAACAAAGTAGGAGGACTCACATTTCTTGATTTCAAAACTTACTACAAAGTTACAGTAATCAACAAGGCATGATACTAGTATAAGGATGGACATAAAGATCAATGGAATAGAATTGAGAGTCCAGAAGTAAACCCATAAATCTACAGTTAACTGATCTTTGACAAGAGTGCCAAGACTACTCAATGGGGAAGAATAGTCTTTTCTACAAATAGCGCTTAGATCCAAAAGAATGAAATTGGACCTTACCTCACACCATATACAAAAATTAGCTCAGAACAAATCAAAGACCTAAATGTAAGAGCTAAAACTATGAAACTCTAAGAAGAATGCATAAGTATAACAATTTGTGGCCGTGGACTAGGCAATGATTTCTTAGATATGACAATTAAAGCAAAAACAGCAAACAAAAAACATAGGTAAAGAGGGCGTCATCAAAATTTTAAACTTTTGTGCTTCAAAAGACACAATCAGAATGTGAATAGACAACTCGGAATGGGAGATAGTCCTTGCAAAACATATGACTAATAGGGATTGATATCTGGAATATATAAAGAACTATTAGCACTCAATAATAAAAAGTCATATAACCCAATTAATATATGGGTAAAGGATTTAAATAGACATTTCTCTAAAGTAGCTATTCAAATGGTCAACAACTACATGGAAAGATGCTCAACAACATAGCCATCAAAGAAATGCAAATCAAAACCACACTGACATATCACTTTACCCCCATTAGGATGGCTATAATAAAAAATTCAGATAATAAAAAGTGTAGTCAAATATGTGGAGAAACAGGAACCCTCATACACTGCTGGTGGCAATGTAAGATGGTTCAGCCACTTTGGAAAACAGACTGGCAGTTCCTCAAATAGTTAAGTATAGAACTACCATATGATCTAACAATTCTGCTCCTAGGTATCTACCTAAGATAAATGAAAATATATGTCCATGCAAAATTTGTATACAAATTTTCACAGCAGCATTATTCATAACTAAAAAGTGCAAACAGCTCAGATGTCCATCAGTTGATTAAAGGATGAATAAAATATGGACTAGCAATAAAATGGAATAATATTTGTAAATAAAAAGAAATGAAGTACCAATATATGCTACAACATGGATGAACCTTGAAAATATTTTCTTAAGTAAAATAAGCCAGTCACAAAAGATCATATTGTATATCATTACATTCATATGAAACGTCCAGAATAGGCAGACTTTCTAGAGAAAGTATTTTAATGGTTGCCTAGGGCTAGGACTAATAAGCCATTTGGTGGATGATGATTAAGGAGTTTATTCTTAGGATAATGAAAATGTTTCAAAATTGATTGTGGTGATGTATGCTCAACTCTATGAATACACTAAAAGCCATTGAATGTTACACTGTAACTGAGTGAATTCTATGGTATGTGAATTATATCTCAATAAAACTGTTTATTAAAAAGTGACAAAGTATTTTCCAGATCTAGATTAATTCCTTGGTGAATTCTAAATATTTACTGAGAAAATACAACTAAACTCACACAAACTCTTCCAGACACTAAAAATAGAACATTTCCAAATCTGTGTTATAAAGGCAGCACAACCTTGATAACAAAATGTGGCAAGGGCATAACAAGAAAGGAAAATGATAAGCAAATCTGTTCTGAAAATGTATGCAAAAATTTCAAATAAATATTAGTCGATAAAAGCCAGAAAGATATATACACACACACCTGTGTGTGTGCATGTGTGTGTGTGTATATTTATCCAAATGTTAAAACAAACCTGCATTGCTGAAATAATTCTACATTTATTTTAATAAACAAAACCTCCTAGTCCACTAAAAGCAGTAGGAAACTTCCTTAATCTGATGAAGAGAATCTAAAATAATAATAATTAATAAACCTACAACAATCCTGATACTTTAATGGTACAAAATAGAGGACTTATCCCTTCATAATGTGGAGACAAAGATGCATCCCTTCTATTTAAAATATGTGTTTTTAGTCATATCCTGTACAATAAGGTAAGAAAAATATTTAAGAATCAAAAAGAAAGAAATAAAGCTATCATTATTTGCAGATAACATGATTGTTATGTAGGATATCCAAAAGATTCTACAGACATACTATAAGCATTAATAAGTAAATTTAGCAAGTAGCTGGGTACAAGATCACTATTCAACATTGAATTGTGGTTTTATGTATCATCAACAAACAATTAGAAAAAGAAATTTTAAAATATACCATTTACAATTGCAAGAAAGAATGTAAAATACTTGAGTTTAAACCTAACAAAAATTTATAAAACCTCTACACAGTAAACTGCAAACTTGAAGACCTATATAAATGAATATATAAATGCATAAATAGATAAAAGATACCAACCTCCCCAAACTGACATAAAGATTCAATGCAATCCCAATCAAAATCACAATATTTACAAAATGATCCCAGTTATATCTAAAAATACAAAAAATACTCAAGGAAATCTTTACCCTTTATTCCTATTTTTTCATCTCCTATCATGAATACCTGATATTTTTCATATTTCCCCAATTTGAATTTTGAAAACAAAAATTTAACTTTACCAGTTTATCCCCACACTTTAAAATGTTAATCATTTTTGTGGATCTATATAGTATAAAAAATACATATTTGGTCTTCCTTCCCAGTTCCTGGCACAGAACTACTAAAACCTTTGCAATTTCTTGAGTGATAGGGGTGATAGAAGTGTCTTTGTTCTAATGAGTGGACTCTTGGCAGGCCCCTAGATAGCTTCAGGATGGGGGCTAGTAGCCAAAACTTGATTAGAAACTTGGAACTTTCAGCCCCATCCCCTAACCTCTGGGGATAGGCGAGAAGCTGGAGATTGAGTTAATAACTGATCATACCTACATAAGCTTCCAGGTTGGTGAACACATCCACGTACCACAAGGATGGTGCACCCCAACTCCACAAGACAGAGGATCCTGTGCTCAGGACACTTCCAGACCTCACCCTGTGTGCCTCTTCATTGGGCTGTTCATCTGCATTCTTTATAATAAACTGGTAAACATGAGTTAAGTGTTTCCATGAATTTTGTGAGCTGTTCTAGAAAATTATCAAAAATGAAAGGTGAGGGGTTGTAGGAATTTTCAACTTTGTAGCCAAGTTAGACAGAGTATTGGTAATCTGGGGACCTGATGCTTGAGAATAGTATCTGAAACGAGGGCAGTCTTGTGGGACTGAGCCCTTAATTAAGCCTGTGGAATCTGATGCTAATTCCAGGTAGTTAGTGTCAGAATTTAATTGAATTATAGTACAACTAGTTTTTGTCAGAATTGGTTGGCGTCAGGAGGATAAAAAACCTCTCGATCTATTTTATGCATTTAAAAATATTTTATATTTTTTCAAATTAAAAATGTCCTCAATTGTAAGATACATCATTTAATTTCAATATTCTTTTCATGAAAAACAATATCACTACAATATAAGTATAAACATCCATTGTAAAATACATTCCAAACTCAGAAATGTTAAAATATGGAAAAATCGTGAGTCTTAGAATGCATAAGTCATGTCCATACACGAAATACAATGTTCAAATAACAGTTGTATTTTCATTTATTTCTTTGTACTCTGTGCATTGTTATAATATTTTTGACATCCTATGCCTGCAGGGTTTCAGAATACTTATTTACGCTTTCCATTCCTTTCCTTGTTTCCAAGACAACAAGGAACGAGTACCTGAATAAGTTCATAGGACTGGAAATACTTCGATACAATTCAGTTGCTCATTATGGGAGGGCTGTGTCACCAGTGGTCTCCAGTCACCAGTTTCCACTCACACCATCTCTGCCTTCTCGTTTCACTATCCCCCATCCTCACATCACACAATTTTGTCTTTGCCAATCTGAGAGGTCAAAAGTGGTATCTTCTCCCTGTGGCATTCATTTCCCTTTCTTTGTTTACCGAAGAGAGGCCACAGTTTCTCATAGGGCTAGTGGCCATTGGCATATCTTCTCTGACAAATTTTCTTTTTGTTTCCTATGCTCCCAAAGCATCTACCTTCTACATCCACTTCTTTTCTCAACAGTCACTGATGTTCATTTTACCTGCGCTTCAGACATGTGTGAAATTAATACAGAGCAGGATGTCCAGATGGGATGAGTGGAATTGAAGTAAGAGTTTTCTTTTTAATATTCTTGTTTTTCTTTCTTTTTTCCTTTTCCTCATGAGCTTCTCTTATTCTGATAATCCGAAAATTTAATAAAGCTTTTTTTTTATTTGGCGAAAGAAAATATTCGAGGTTAGAAAAATACATGTTTGCTAAAGAAAATCATTTGTTTCAGTAGAGAGATAATATTATCCTCATTGTATGAATTTGTACTAAGTACAAAATGTGTTTGATTGGCTGCATACATAATAAAAGCTTTCAGATTTTTAAAATAAAGTAAATGCATCTGACCTGGAACATGTGGCATACTGTTTCCCTCACTCATAACCTACCCCAGTTCACTGGGCCTCTCAGTCATCTTCCAATACAAAGGACCACAAGTGGCATCACTACCCTGTGACTGGAGTTTGCCTTTCTCTAGTTACCAGGGAAGGTCTGCACACTGCCCTGCCCCCCACCCTTGCCAACACGCACACCCCAGGCATGCTTGTTCGCTGCCCTTATTCACAGTGCCCAGGTCGAAGCTGCCTTGGACCCTGTCTACTTCATTCCACCTGGCTTGTGGGAGGTGCAGTCTGCTTGGCCTTTCTCCTCTGAACTTTGACTCTGTGCCGAGCCGTGGGGTAGGGGGAGGATCAATGGTGTCTCTCAGCCCAAGCTGCCACCTCCGTTCTTCTTTGGGCAGCTAGACTGTGCTGGACCTGTCAGAGCTCCTGGCCTGGCAATACAATGCTATTTTCTTTGGGCAACCCCAGAGAAATTGGGGTTCTGGATGTGCTGGTCAACTCTTTCCCTCCTTAGGGGAAAGCTAAATGCTGGAATTTTTTTAATCTGCTAACTCTGTGCTTAGCAGGGGTGAGGATCAACGGCATCACTAGCCCAAGCTACCACCTCCATCCTCTCCCAGGTGGCTAGACTATGCTGAAGCAGTCAGAGCTCCAAAGACTGGCAAGACAGAACCAGTCCTCTGGGGATCCCCTTGGAAAAGTTGGGGTACTAAACATGTGTAACAACCCCTTCCATCCCCTAGATGAAGCTGGGAGCTAGGTGATCTCTTCCTGATCGTATGACACTGTGCCCAGATCTCCTGAACAACTTCTCTCAGAGTACGGGATCATTTCAATTAGTTTCTAATTTCTTACAAAGGGAATTTGTCTGTGAATTGTTGCTGAAACAGTGTGTTTGTAGGGGAGAGGGAAGGAGGATCTAGAGCTTTCTACACTGCCATCTTGCTGAGGTCATTCCCTCTATTTTATTTATCTTTATTCTAATTTCTACTGTTTCTTTCTTTCTGCTAGTTTTAGATGTAGGTTGCTCTTTTCTCTCCTAGTTCCTTTAGGTGTAAAGTTAGGTTATTGACTTGGAGTCTTTCTTTTCTCTTAATGTTTTTTATTTATTTATTTATTTGCTCTTTTCTCTCCTAGTTCCTTTAGGTGTAAAGTTAGGTTATTGACTTGGAGTCTTTCTTTTCTCTTAATGTTTTTTATTTATTTATTTATTTATTTATTTTGAGACAGAGTCTCACTCTGTTGCCCGGGCTAGAGTGCTGTGGCATCAGCCTAGCTCACAGCAACCTCAAACTCCTGGGCTCAAGTGATCCTTCTGCCTCAGCCTCCCTAGTAACTGGGACTACAGGCATGCGCCACCATGCCCGGCTAATTTTTTCTATATATATTTTAGTTGTCCGGCTAATTTCTATTTTTAGTAGAAACGGGGGGGGGGGGTCTCACTCTTGCTCAGGCTGGTCTCGAACTCCTGAGCTCACAGGATCCATTCTCCTCGGCCTCCCAGAGTGCTAGGATTACAAGCGTGAGCCACCGCGCCCGGGCTTTCTTAATGTTTTGAAACTATAAATTTCCCTCTGAGCCCTTCCTTTGCTGCATCCCATAAGGTTTGATAACGTGTTTTTACTTTCAGTCTTCTCAGAGTATTTTCTAATTTCATTTGCAGTTTCTTCTTTGAGCCATTGGTTTCTAAAGAGTGTCCTTAATTTCCACGTACGTAAAATTTCCAGATTTGGGTCTGTTATTGATTTCATGTTTCATTCCATTATGGTTGAAGGAAATACCTTGTATGATTTTATTATTTTTAAATTTAATGAGATTTGTTTTGTGGGCTTAGTATGGTCTACCCTAGATAATGTTCCATGTGCACTTGAGAAGAATGTATATTTTTCTGTTGTTAAGTGGGTGTTTTATATATGTCTGTTAGGACTTGTTGGCTTATAGTGTTGTTCAAGTCCTCCCTTTCCTTATCGATTTTCTGTCTAGTTGTTCCATCCACTATTGAGAGTAGGGTATTGAAATTTCCAGCTATTTTTGTATAACTGTCCATTTCTCCCTTCAATTTGCCATTTTTCCTTCATGTATTTCGGGGCTCTGTTATTAAGTACATATATGTTTAAAATTATAATATCATCTTGATAGATTGACACTATCAACATATAACGTCCTTCTTTATCTCTATAACAATTTTTGACTTACAGTCCATTTTGTCTTATTGGCATAGCCACCTCAGCTCTCTTTTGGTTATTATTTGCATGGAATATCCTTTCTTATTCTTTCACTTTCAATCTGTTTGTGTCTTTGAATCTAAAATGAATCTGTTTTAGACAATGTAGAATTGGATCATGCTTTTTCAGAATCTGTTCCGCCTATCTGCCTTTTAGTAGGAGAGTTTAATTCTAATAACCATGTTTTCTAGTTTCTGTGTTTGGTACTTTGACATCTGGGGCCTTGTTGACGCTAGAGGGACTGCTTCTCACAGGGTTAGCTAATTCCTAGAGATAGCAAACAACTCAGCTGTGAGCACCCCTTTCATTTGCAAACCAATCAATTCGGAGCCTATACCATCAACCACCTCCTTTATCAGGCTCTCACACTCTGGATCACTATCCACTAGCCCTACTCACTCTAGGGCCAGGTAACAGACAGCCGGAGGTACCACTGAGCCACTGAAATTATTCAGATTAGCCAATCCCAAACCTGCTTACCCTACCACACCTGTTCCTTCCCACAAAAGCCTCAATAAAGGCTCTTGCCTTCATTTTTTCCTCACGTGTTCTGCCTCACCACTGACACTGGTGCTTCCCCATGTGGCTCTGTGTGGCATGCTGTACTTTCTGTTTCTAGGGATGATTATAAAAACTTCTTTCTTCATGACGGTTATTTCTTTATCTGTGTATCTTATCATACTTAATTAAAACAAATCCTGGGTACCTTGTAAACATTAATCCACTTACATTTATTGATAGGGAAGAATGAACTTCTGTCCTTTTGCTGTTTGTTTTCTATATATCCACACCTCTTTTGTTCCTCAATTCCCCATTACTGCTCTTTTTCTTGTGGTTAATTTATTTTTTTCTTGTGTACTCTTTTGATTCTGTTCTTATTTCTTTTTCTGCATATTTTTTAGTTTTTTTCTTTATTCGTCCCCCTGGGAAACACAATTAACACCTTAACTTTGTAACAGGTTTTTGTTTTATATAACAATACCAATTTATATTCAATACAAGAACTCTATTCCTTTATAGCTCCATCAGCCTTACTAATAGGCACAAAGACAAATTTCAAAAAAAACAATGAAAATGACAAAGTATTCCTATCCACATATTAAATAGGCAAACAAATTTTTACGTATAACACTCAATTTTATTGAGGATGTAGGCATTCTCATACTTGGTGAGAGAGTAAATAATTACATCCATTTTGTACTCCTATTCACAATAAATGCTGTTATTGACACAAATAATATCTTTATACTAAGTGTGCATATTAACATAGCTTTCTAGTTATTGTTTTATGCATTTGTCCTTTGTCATATAGGAAAAAAAGAGGAGTTATAAACCATATATACAATACTTCTTGCTTTTATATTTTCCTAAGTAGAAGCCTTTACTGTTCTTTATTTCTTTATATGGCTTTGAGTTACATGTCTTGTATTCCTTTATTTCAGCTTGTTAGTCTTGTAAGACGTGGCAGATGTCAGTAAATACAGATGCAAATGAATCTACCTTCTATAATATGAATGTACTTTAAGTTATTCAACCGATCCCCTATTAACTGACATGAAATTATTTCTGTTTTACCACTAACTTGCTTGTACACATGCTTTTGCTTTTATAGATTAGATTTCTGAAAGTAAAATTGCTTCCTCAAAAAGGTATGTGTTCTCTTACATTTCATAGCCTCTCTTTCACATATGTTGAGGCCATAAAATGTAATATAAGACACTTCTAAGGCTTATAAACAACGCCAGGTGATCCCTCTGCTCTCCTGTCAGTAACCTTGGAAACCATGTATGCCATCTGGAATACATGACTACAAGAAAAGTGCAGGCTAGATACCTGAAAAATCAATGGAGCAGAGCCATGCAAGAAAGCCAATAACCCTCATTGAACTGTAACATGAAAGAGTAATCATTTTTTTTAAGACACTGAGATTTTGGATTTATTTTTATTAACTAAGCTTCCTAATATACTACGTTAACCTCACCTCCAATTTCAATCTCCTCTTCACGATTAAACACTTATCAGTTTGATACACACTCATCCAGATTTATATATCTCTGTTTTGCATTTCAACTAAATTTTATCATAGTAAATCTACTGTCCTATTGTATTTACTGAACAGTATTGCTGGAGATGCTTCACTATAAGAATCTCATTCTTTTTAACTACCGTGTGATTTTTCTTGGTATAGACAGATGACAGTTTGTTTGACTAAATTCCTATTGATGACTTAGTCTGATTTCAATATTTTGGCTCTTAAAAACAATGCCACAATAAACATCCATCTATGCTTTCCTGTGCACACGTGTAAATATATCACTACCATAATTCAAAGCAATGAAAGTGTTGGGCTGTATAGTATGCACATATTTTTACTGGTTTATCTTTTTCTTTTCCATTTATAAGAGCTATTGGGATATTAGAGATATTTTCCCATTATCTATCATGGTATTAAAATATTTTTCCAGGCTATTTCTTGTCTTTGCTCCTTTTATATTTTTTTCCTTTATGACTTCTGGGTTTTCTTGCTTGTTTAAGAAGATAATTACTATCACACAATTATAACAATTTTTTCTTAATTTTTATTGTAATATTTTATTTCTGTTTTTCACATTTTCACATTTAATACACTTGGGATATATTTTTGTGTGTGTGGTGAGTAGGAATCTATGTTCATTTTTCTTCTGATTGCATAGCCCAAGTTGCTTGATTCTTTTGTTAAGAAAACAAAAAATTATTTGCAAATATATGAAATCCTTAAATAAATATGCTTATAGCTAAACATTTGTTCATCATCATGATTACTTCCTTAGGACAAATTTGAAGCAGTAGAATTTTATTGGAACATGGAGTATAAAAAATATACAGCTTTTGGGATTTATTGTGAATAGGAGTACAAAAATGGATGTAATTATTTATTCTCTCACTGAGTATGAGAATGCCTACATCCTCAATAAAACAAAAAATTATTTGCAAATATATGAAATCCTTAAATAAATATGCTTATAGCTAAACATTTGTTCATCATCATGATTACTTCCTTAGGACAAATTTGAAGCAGTAGAATTTTATTGGAACATGGAGTATAAAAAATATACAGCTTTTGGGATTTATTGTGAATAGGAGTACAAAAATGGATGTAATTATTTATTCTCTCACTGAGTATGAGAATGCCTACATCCTCAATAAAATTGAGTATTATACGTAAAAATTTGTTTGCCTATTTAATATGTAGATAGGAATACTTTGTCGTTTTCATTGTTTTTTTTTTAAATTTGTCTTTGTGCCTATTAGTAAGGCTGAATAATGTTTATTCTCCACATAGATTTATTTGGTGGATACTTTATTTATGTCATTTCCAGAATTTTCAGGGTATAAAAATCACCATTTTGACTTTTGGGATTCCTTAATTATGAATTATAAACCAGTGGGGTCTTTGATTATAAGAAGACTCCCTCGGCATAGTTCAGCTGAAACAGGGTCTATAGTGAGGGTTTATGAGGCAGTAGTGGAGACCATGGTTTCGTGGGAACTGCAAAATGGAGATTCCAGGGCCAAATGCACAGAGATTCTTACTCAGTGTGTTTGTAAGAGTATGTGTGTGTATGGGGAGACGTGTGCCAGAATTTTGCATTGTAAATAAGCACTCCAGATGATTATAATGGAAGGAGATGACTCTTTGAGTTATACAGTGTTAGAATAATTTTATAGATTAAATTTGGGGAATAATCCCTTGCCTGATGGATTTCTTTTGAAAATATAAATTACAGTTTCTAGAAAAGTAGAGGTATTGCCCATTTTATATAATCAAAAGTAAAAATGGGCACTAGAATTCTAATTAAAATAAATATTTATTAAGTACCCACCATATGTTAATCATAGTACTAATCTATAGTATAATGAAAAAATATGACATATTTTTTGAGGTGCAAAATATAAGAAGTCCAGTTTAAATGTTTAAATGTATATATATGTACATACATCTACACATATATGATTTGTAAGACTAATATATATGTCTAAGTATATATATTATTCAGTGGGGCCAGCAGAGAGCAAAGGACCCAGCAGAAGAGGCAGCAGTGCCCAGAAGGCACGGCAGGACCCAGGGGAGGAGACGGGTAAAGGGCTCAACAGCAGAGGACTGGTATGAAAGCACCCACCTCTGCCTAGTGGACTTGTTGAGTCCACAAGTTGAGTCATGCCAGGCCCTCGCTCAAATAATTGGTGGTTCTATACTATGGTGGTTTGGAGGTTCTGTATGCACAGGTGGGGACAAGATCTCACCAACCACCCCTCCGACTTACTGCCTCATTTCTTCCTCACAGCAGACCCGTGAGGCAAGTATTTTCCCCATGAAAAGACTGAGTCTTAAACATGTGCATCTATAATAACGGCCAGTTTATTCCTCTGGCTAAGAGATCCAGAGGTAATCCAAAGTTTACAATTCTTTTTTATACGTCTGTTACTGAGTTTAAGTGTTTCACTGCTTTCCAAAGGTGATTGACAAGTTGTTGTATTGTGTCTATTGTAGAGGGGTTTTTTTTCTTTTGGCGGCACAATACACACACACAAACACATATTCATTTTTTTGGAAAATGAGAAGATGCAGATAGTCAAAAAAAAGACAAAGAAATTACAGATCACACAAAGATTCACTGTTAACCTTTGGTGTATAATAAATCAGACACTTTGCATTACGTCATATAGAAATGTACATATAAAGTGTATATATACACATACATATAGATACACGCTGTTTTTTCGATTTGTTATTTTCACTTTACAATATACAATGAGCATCTTCCCATGCAAATGAATGAGACCCTTTATTAAATGAGTAAGATTGGGTCAAAAGATGAGATGTTGACAAGTCATATGTAAATCTAAGCAACACCGAATGATTGGAGTAAAATAATGACAAATATTTAGCAAGGAAATGCAAACAGAAAGCAGTGGCAATACTAATAACAGAAAATAACTGAATTTTCAGAGAAATGCATTAAATGGGATAAGGACGGTCCCGAGAATGCCTATGGTTAGAATGCAGAGCCCTAAATTTCTTTCTCAGCCCCCTTATCTCTTCCAAACACCTTTCCATCTCATCTCCCTCTCTTGTCATTTCTTCATCCTTAAAATGCCTATAGTCTATGTCCTCTTTAAATTCTTCGAGAGACTGAAGCAGCCTCTGTCTAAAATTCCATTCCGTTTGTTGGCGTTCAAATTCTCCATAGGGGCATTCTTCCTCCCTCTTTGGCACGCTGCATTTGGGCTTTCCTTCATTTTCTTTGCAGGGTTTTTGCATGATGTTGTTGTTGTTTCCTGCTTAACTCCAGGGAGAAAATGTAGAGACGGATTACTTAGTTACTTTTAAATCGGGATTGTCAGTTTCTCTTTGAAGCAAAATGCTTGCCTTAATCTCCCACCCCCGCCCCACAGGTCCAGCCTCAGAAGTTCGAGCAGCTGAGGCGACGCAGCTCCCCGGTCCCCCAGCCCCCTCCCCCACCTCCGCCTCTTTCTTCCTTCCCCTCCAGGCACACACCGTTTCCCCAGCAGACAAGGTTAATGGCCTCTCTAATGGGAGGGAGAAGGGGAGCAGACGCGGAGGTGGACCGTGAAGCCGCAAATTTTACCCAGCTTTCGCCCTTCCTGACTCCCACCCTCAGAGATCTCGGTCTAAATGCCTCCCTCACACTGACCTGTGCCGACGCGGGGTTGTTTCCTGCTCTTTTTCTTGCTTCCAGATGTGAACACAGACCCTCCGACCTGCAAACAAAAAGGAAGGGGGCGGGGAGAAGGGAGTTCTCCGTGGATCAACCGGCAGCTCCAGAGACAAGACACTCGTTATTATCTTGAATCCGGGATTCTCATCTCTATCGGTCGCCCCCAGTTTCCTACCTCCTTGTTCCCTTCCTATCCCTGCCCTTCGCTCCAGGATTGATGTTCCCACCTCCCACCCCTCACCCTCAGGCCTGGTCCTTGCAAGGCCCACGGTCGCCCTCCTCCTTCTGCCCCACCCAACCACGGCGGCAGGCCAGCATTGAGTAAGGCGAACTATTTTCAAGTTATCTCTAAATTTCTGTTGTCCCCATCCCAGGATGATTTCAGCCTTTCTCCACCTACCAACCCACACCCCAGGCCTACCATTTTATCCGACGGAACTGGAGAAAAACCAGAGAGAAGGATAAAAAGAAAGCTTGCCAGGATTAGAAAAGCCGATTATTTCTAAACTATCACTGAATATCTGGATGTCTCAAGAGACATCAACCTCCCCCTCCCCCTACTTAAAAAGCCACAATTATCTACGACGATTTTGCAGGGGTTTTGGGAAAGCAAGCCTGGACCTATTCCAATAACTAGATTCAGCCACTACTGTCCCCGGGGTCCCAGTTGTTCCTTCATACCAACTTGCTGGGATTTAAGGAATTTACCTCTTCCTTCCCTTGGCCACAAGCACCCACGTCTGCAGGGCAGTGAGGAGCTGGTACCCAGAGGAGAAAGAAGCCCAGGAATATAAGGACTTCAGTTCACGGCAGCTCCTGATCACGTGAGGATTATGTCATCCTCCAACTCTGGTCCCCACTTTCCCCTCCCACCAGCAATGCTGCAGAAGTGGATGGCTTACCAACCTCCCACCCCCCACCACACCAGGCCCTGTCACTCACTTTTGTCTTTGCTAATTCCAGCGGTCAAAAGTGGCCCCTTCTCCCTGTGGTTGGAATTTGCCTTTCTCTAATTACCAGGGAGGGGCTGCATCTTCCCATAGTTATATTAACCATTGTTACTTTTTTAGTGGTTGCATGGAGAGAGAGGATTACTTATTCTTTCCTAGGCTACAAGAACAGAAAAGTACCTACCTTTCCTCTACCCACCCTCTTCTCAGCCACTAACAGCTACCATTTAACTTGCAAATCCTTGAAACCCAGTTGGAGGGAGTGGGGTGAGTTAGGAAAGGAGGCAATGATTAGGATTGTGTTTTTTACTTTTGTCCTGATAATTTCTTATTATTTTCCAATCTTCCCATAAAATTATTGTAAACAATAATCACAAATATGATAAAGATATGTACCTTTGGAAAAATATTCAAGATAGGAAGATAAAAAGACCCAGCCACCTGTTTCTGCTGCTGAATTCATAATATAAATATAAACCCTTCAAGCAGACCCATTTTTGGAAGTTTAAAGTGTACAGGGAGGCTGGGTGCAGTGACTCACGCCAGTAATGCTAGCACTTTGGGAGGCCAAGGCAGGAGGATTGCTTGAGGCCAGGAGTTCGAGGCCAGCATGAGTAAGAGCAACACTCCCATCTATACATAAAATAGAGAAATTAGCTGAGCATCTTGGCACGCACCTGTAGTCCCAGCTACTTGGGAGGCTGAGACAGGAGAATCGCTTGAGCCCAGGAATTTGAGGTTGCTGTGAGCTAGGCTGACGCCACTGCACTCTAGCCCGAGCAACAGAGAGGACCTTGTCTCAAAAAAACAAAAATATACAGGGAGGTTGGAATCTACATTTTGACGGGTTTCTGAGCATGTGGGTTCTTTCATTCAGTGAGTCACTGAGACCATAAACCCATAGCACCTTGCCCTTAGATTTTCAGATCTCAAAAGTAGTCACAAATTTTTACTACTTTGATATCAGTATCATATCCCCTCTCTCCCAGTTTGTCCCATGCCCATAATCCCTTTTTTCCTTCAATACCGTGCCCAAAATATCCCAACTTTTCTCAACACTCTCATTCAGAACAAAATAGCTTTTCATTTTCCCCAGACATCTCCATCCTATTTATGTTTTCCTAGACCTTATTCAGCCATTGAGGAATTAGAAGTTACTTGGAGCACTAACAGAAACTGGTCACATTTAATCATTAAACACACAAAACTTTTCGCTGCTAAGGATTTTGGTACTCACCTAAGTATATTTGTTCTTGATTTGTTAGCTTGAAATATATACGATGAAAGGGAGATGTGTAAAGTTCTTAAAACTTGTTTTTAGGAAGACTGTGGCTCATTATGAATGTAAAGTTGCCACCAACTAGTTAAATGTAAATGGATCCAGAAAAGAGTAAGTGATCAGAAAGAGAAGAGGTCTTAAATAGAGTGGAGCAATGTTGTCACAGATATTAACGAATAATTAGTTGTGACAGAGGCAGAGAATTACTTGGGGTGGAAAGTTCCTAAATCTTCTGTGAACAGCTTTTCATGCAGATGGTTAGACTCAGAGTTATGAAATGGCTAGAAGGATCTAGGTACTGAAGAATTTGCATCTTAGTAAGAAGAATGGCATTGGACAGATCCTAGTTTGAATTAATTGTACTTACCTTTTGTGTAAACTTGGATGTAAAACATGGGTACTAAAACTTCTCTGTGCTTCATCTATAAAATGGGGCTAATAGTTTTAAATATCTCAGAGTTGTCAGGACTAAATGACATAAGTTGTGTAAAAGTAGTATTACTGCATGACTGACAAGTACCAAAGGCAGGCCTGGTACTGGGGTGGGAGGCTGAAGCCTAGGGCTGCTGAGGTCATCTTGCCAGTGGAGCAGGCCCAGAGACTGAGCCCTCAGCAAAGGCCTGGAACCTGGGGCTATGGGATCCAACCTAGTGTGGAGGTGGGCTTGGAGCCTCAGCCCGCAGGTACTGGCCTAGAGCCTGGGGCCATGGGGGCCTGCCCAGTGCGGACTATTACTGGGGTGGGCTCAGTGTTGAGGTCCAAGGCAAAGTCTAGTACTCACTTCCCTTTCCTTCCCCCAAGTGGTTGGTATCTCTCTCCACGCTGTGCAGCCTGGGGTTGGGGGAGGGGTGACATGGGTAATGTAAAACTGTCCTTCCCACCCTCTTCAATGCGTGTTTTCTTATCTCTGTGCTACACCTAGGTGCTGTAACCTCTCATCTGGTTTCCTTATTTCTTATCAATGTATTTTCATACATGGATAGTTGTTCAAATTGAGGTTTCTGTGGGCGGATGAGTACTGGAAAGTCCTCTTCTGCCGTCATCCTGACATCCAGCTCCTCACATCTCAATTAATTTTTAATAAAGCAGAAAAAGAGGGTAAAAAAAGGAATAATGAAAAGATGGGACATATGAAAGCAAATGGCAAGATATCAGGTTTAAACACAGTTGTATTAATAATTACATCAAATATTAATTGCCTAAGCATACCGAGTCAGAAAGGAGAGTGTGATGGTTGATTTTGAGTGTCAACTTGACTATATTAAGGGATACTCAGCTGATAGAGCATTGTTTATTCTCAATGCTTCAGCAGGCATTGAGTCAATCCCTCTTCTGCTGAAAGGGAAACCCAGGTGGTTTTGCTTTTGATTAGAATGATTGGGCTGCCACAGATGTGTTTGTGAGGGTGTTTCCAGAGGAGATTGGCATGTAAGTTGGTGAACTGAATGGGCAAGATCCACCCTGAGTGTGGGTAGGTACCATACAATCAGCTGGCTGACCGATGGAACAAAAAAGTGGAGGAAAGGCAAATTCTTACCATCTCTCCAGTGGAGCCAGGATGATCTTCTTCTCCTGCCCTTGGACATCATAACTCCAGGTTCTCTGGCCTTTGGACTCCAGGACTCACCACCAGCAGCTACCCAGGCTCTCAGGCCTTCGGCCTCAGACCGATAATTACACCATTGGATTTCTTGGTTCTGAGGCCTTTGGACTTGGACTAAGCCACACTGCTGGCTTTTCTGGTTCACTAGCTTGAAAATGGCCTATTGTGGGACTTCTTAGCTTCCGTAATCAAGTGAACCAATTCCCCTAATAAATCCCTTTTCATGTATCTCTCTATATATCCTATTGGTTACATCTCTCTGAGGAACACTGACTAAAACAGAGAGGTTGACAGATTGGGTAAAAATGCTAAAACACTTATGTGCTTTCTATGAGAAACATACTTTAGGCTGGGTGTGGTGGCTCACACCTGTAATCCCAGTGCTTTGGGAGGCCAAAGCAGGAGGATCACTTGAGCCCAGGAGTCTGAGACCAGCCTGTGAAACATAGTGAGATCCCGTGTCTAAAAAAATATTTTTTTTTCAGATTAGCCAAGCATGGTGGCATGTACCTGTAGTTCTAGCTACTCGGAAGGCTGAGACGAGAGGATTGTTTGAGCCCAGATGTTTGAGGTGAGCTATGATTGGGCTACTGCACTCCAGCCTGAGTGACAGAGCAAGACCCTGTCTCAAAAAAAAAAAAAAAAAGAAAAGAAAGAAAAAGAAACACACTTCAAATGTATTAAAGGCAGAGATTTGTTAATAGAAAAAGAATGAAAAAAATAGCATGTAAACACTAATCACAAGAAAACTGGAATGATTAGATTAAAATCAACACAGCAGATTTCAGAGCAAGAAATGTCCATGGACAGATGAATGAATAAACAAAATGTGGTACATGCAAACAATGGGATATTATACAGAGTTAAAAAGAAGTTAAATTCTGATACATGCTACAGCATGGAGGAACCCTGAAGACATTATAAGTGAAATAAGCCTAACGCAAAAGGACAGAGGTGGTATGTTTCCACTTGTATGAGGTTCCTAGAGTAGTCAGATTCATAGACACGGAAAGTAGAATAGTGGTTTCCAGAAGCTGGGGGAAGCAGGAAATGGGGAGCTATTGTTTGATGGGTACAGTTTCAGTTTGGGAAGATGAAAAAGTTCTGGAAATAGATGGTAGTGATGGTTGCATAACAACGTAAATGTACTTAATGCCAGTGAACCATACACTTAAAATGGATAAAATAGTAAATTTTAAGTTATGTATATTTTACCATAATAAAAAACATATTTTAAAAAGATGAATAGGAAACCTTTGAATTCCTAGAGATTTAAGAGCCATATCAAGCAAGGGTAATACGTATGTTATTAAATCCTCATTCAAACAAACGTAAAAATAAGAAACTGAAATTTGTGGGACAAATGAATATTTAAACATTGAATATATATTTGATATTAAAGAATTATTGTTTTTAGGTGTAATAATGATATTGTGGTTAAGTTAAAAAGATCTTAACTTTTAGATATTCATATTAATATACCAAAATATGAAATTATATGCTGCCTGGAATTTGCTTCAAAATAATATAGTAGGAAAGAAGTGGGCAGGAGTAAAAACAGATTGATTATGAAGAGAAAATTATTATAACTTAAAGGCGGGTTCATGAGATTCCGATTTATTTTTCCAAACTACTTTTGAATATATTGAAATACTCCATAATAAAAAGCTTTTAAAAAAATATCATGACAAAGTTTAAAAATCAAGCCATAGAGTGGGAGAAGTGTTTGCCACACATATAACTCACAAAGAACTAGTATCCATAAAAAATATTCTGATGGGAGTGTAAATGATGCAGTAACTTTGGAGAACATTTTGGCATTATCTGTTAAAGGAGAAGATATGGATACCCATAACCCAGCAATTCTGCTTCTAATAAATATCCATCAGATATGTACAAGAATGTTAATGACAACATTATTTGTAAATAGCTAAAAATTATAAAATAACATCCATGAAGATGAAAACAGAGAAATATGTTATATTCATGCAATGATATAATAGATGCCAGTAAGAATGAATGAACCAGATCTATACATAAAAACATGGATGGAGGCCGGGCATGATGGCTCACGCCTGTAATCCTAGCACTCTGGGAGGCCGAGGCGGGAGGATCACTCAAGGTCAGGAATTCGAGACCAGCCTGAGCAAGAGCGAGACCCCGTCTCTACTAAAAAAATAGAAAGAAATGATCTGGACATCTAAAAAAAAAAATATATATATATATATATATAGAAAAAATTAGCCGGGCATGGTGGCACATGCCTGTAGTCCCAGTTACTCAGGAGGCTGAGGCAGGAGGATTGCTTGAGCCCAGGAGTTTGAGGTTGCTGTGAGCTAGGCTGATGCCACGGCACTCTAGCCCGGGCAACAGAACCTGACTCTGTCTCAAAACAAAACAAAACAAAACAAAACATGGATGGGCTTAACTAACATAATTTAAGTAATATAAGCAAGATCAAATGAGTAAAAGCAGTATGATTAAATTTATATAAAGTTAAACTGCAGGCAAAAGTACGTGATTAGGGGTATATTTATGGGTGATAAAACTCTAAAGATAAGCAAGGAAATAATTACCATAAAAGTTAGGATAACGGTTACCTCTGGGGAAAAGGCAGAATTTTATGGTTAGTAAAAAAAATTACCTGAGGAGGTACAGATGATTGCAGAGTTCTATTTCTTGATCTGAATGTGGTTACAGGTTACTTGGGTGTTTATTTTATAATTATTCATTTATGATTAATGCACTTTTCTATAGACGTGTTATAGTTCACAATTTAACAGTAAAGGAAAGAAATGCTGTTGAGATGATTGGTTAATACTTTAGGATAATATAGATTTTCCTGATACTAAAAACAGATCCAAATGGATTAAACACTTAGATGCAAAAAAAATAAACAATAAAAGTCTAGGAATAAATAATAAAAGAAAGGTTAACTACTGAGAAGGCAAGAAAATGTACTGAAAATTAGAAAAAGTTTTATGCGGTGTGAATGAATAGGAAGTTCCCTATACCATTATTGGAGGTAGAAAATGGTACTATGATTCTGAAAGCAAATCTATCACATCTAAAGATTTACCTATGGAACTAATAGGGAACATGCTAAAAAATAATTATGTAAGGTTGCTGACTGTAATTTTAAAAATTTCTTCAGTAAAAATGTATTGAGCACCTAATCTTTACATGAGTTTTGTTGTTGAAAAGGAAGCTTACTTTAGAAACGGAAAAAAACCCTAAAAAATCACCAAAATATTCATCAATAGCCAATAAAACCAAGTTGGCCATATAATATAATGTTATGTAGCTATTTAAAAAGATCAGGTATATCCAACATGCACTGATGTAAAATATTGCCAATATACATTGTTCATGGCAAAAAGAATATGTGAAAATATAAAAATATATACCATGCTGTCAAACATGTTTATCCCTGGGTAATAGAATTAGAGAAATGATAGGACCTTACACCTTCAGAACTCAATGAAAGATAGTCACAATGATTTATTGTATATCCACTGGTATGTGTCAGTTTGGAGTGGATGGGTAGGTAGGGAGGAAACAAAAGCCAACCACAAGGACATAGTTTTTACCCTCTAAGAGACCTCTGAGAACCTTAGTTTTGGTGGCTTCTGCTATGCACTGAGCATAGGCTAGGTGTGTAGGCTAGTGGGCTATCCCATATAACCCCTCATCAGCCTATGAGGTAAATAACCTTTTCTACATTTGACACACGAGAAATTTGATGCTTGTCCATGGTTAGAAAACAGGTCATCTGTCCACGTTCTGTTCTTCATGCCCATTTTCCTCAATTATCAGTCAGTTCCTATGGGGCTTGTACCTGAGCTTTTTAGCAGCTCCTTGGTGGTCATCAATTACATAAGAAAATAGATGCTGAGTAAATCAGTATCCATGGGTAACTGAAAGTGTTGGGGATACTGGCACAATTAGAAATGCAATGTTTTAAAATTTTTATGTATAAATGTAAAAAAAAAATATTTTAAGGCTGGCCAACTGGAGCCATTTGGAGAATTAGAGAAAGGGGACAGATGGGCCTTCTTGTCAAGGGTTCATAGCCAGATGCCTGTATTATTTAAGGTTCTCCAGAGAAACTGAACCAAAAGGATGTATGTGTGTGTGTGCACATATATATATATTATATGTGTGTGTGCACATATATTATATATAATATATATTATGTATTATATATGTGTGTGCACATATATATATTATGTATAATCCACATATAATATATATATAACTCATATATACCCACATATACACACACACACACACACACACACACAGAGAAAGAAAGAAAGAAGTGGGGGGTTCAAGATGGCCAACTAGACACAGGTAGTATATGCCTCCTCCATGAAGAGGAACCAGAATAGTAAGTACTCATGTTTTGAACAGATTGTCTAAGAGAGAACACTAGGATTCAGCAGAGAAGTGACAGGAAACACCAAAAGTGTTTCTAAGGAAAAACTAAGGAGAGGGTTCAAGGCAGCTTGCCTGATTGAGGACTGGCTGAGATCCAGGAGAAGCTCTTGGATGTGGGGAAACAGTAAGAGAGAAATCTCCAAGGCTTCACATTCTGAAACAGGCTTTTATAATCTTGGCTATGGAAGAACACCTCAACTCACATGAACCTCAGGCCACATATAGGGAGCTGCCTACAGAATGCACAGAGATGTTGCACCAGAAAGAAAACCCACATACAATCCCACAGGCATCAGAGCCTAGAGCTCCTCCAGTCGCATGCCATTCTGAGAGCCTAGATACAGGAGATCTATAGAGAGGGCTGGTGCCCCTGCACTGCTCTGAGGAGGGAGAGAGGAAACCGAGGGCTCCCACACAACCCTTGGAAGGGCCCCACCACCTTGTTTCAGCCTGATGTTGAGATTGAAATGTGAGTTGATCGCACTCTGCACAGCTTCTTGCTCACACTGTCTGCCTGGAAGGGGCCCCGCCCTCTCTGGTCACTGGCTCAAGGTACCATTTTGAGAGTTTAATGCTGTGATTCACCCCACCCTCAGGTCGAGTGTAGGCCAACACAGCTGCAGTCACCACCTGGCTTAGGAGGGACATGGAAACCAGGCATATCTAGGATAATACCCACCACTCTGCAACTGGCTGCTGTGAGACCAAGACACGGATGGACTGTACTCCCTATATCTTCTTGCTCACACTGCTTGCCTGGATGGGGTCTACCCTCTCTGGTTGCAGGCCCACAGCCAGTGCCATTTTGAGAGTTTAATGCTGAGCTGTGCCCTGCCCTTGGGCTGAGTTCATGCCAATAGTTGCAGCTGCTGCCTGGCCAGGGAGGAAAAGGGAAACTAGGCTCCCCTATGCATACCTAGTACAATACACCCGTCCTGCAATAAGCTGCTGTGAGACTGAGACATGAGTGGAATACACTCCCTAAAGTTCTGCCCTCAGGCCAAGTTTCAGGTGATGCAGCTGCAGCTGCCACTCAGCCAAGGAGGGACAGAAGAGACCAAGCTCTCATAAGCATACCTAGGACCATACCCACTGCCTGCTACATGTGGCTTTTGGACCACAGTCTATCCCACACAACCCAGTGCAGCTACCACCAACACCAACATGGACCTTTTTGGTGTCAATGGGTTACTCGACCACTGCTACTGCCATCACCCATGTCACATCAGCTGCCCAGGGGCCTGAGAACCTCCCCATACACCTGGCCAACTCCTCCCACTATTAGCTTATGAGCAAGCCACCTGGGAGCCTAAGAATTGGCCCTCCAGGGCCCACTAACACCAGTGCCAGTATGAGCTGCTCTGGTACCTAGAAACAAGCACACTCAGCCCACTGATGCCACCACTAAGGCCCAAAGACTGGCTCAGTTGGTGTCCAGGTTACCAGCAAAACTTCACCACAGCCTCACATAATAACCATACCCTAAGCCACTGAGTAAATCACAGATACCACTAACCCTGCATACCGCTGAAGAAATCATATAAAGATCACACTAGCACAGGCACCCCAAACCAAAGCCAATGTGTCCTACCTAGCCAACAACATATATACATTTTCAGGAAAAGATTATTCCCTACAAAAGCAATTTCAAAAAATTGGAAGAAGTGACAGCTATACCAAATGCACAGATATGAACAGAAGGACACAGAAAACATGAAAAAGCAAGGAAACATGACACTACTAAAGGGCCAAAACAATTTTCCAGCAACAGATCCCAATGAAAAAGAACTCAAAATGCCAAAGAATTCAAAATATTGATTTTAAAGTATCTCAATGAGATGCAAGAGAAATCTGAAAACCAACGCAAAGAAATCAGAAAATCAATTCAGAATATGAATGAGAAATTTACCAAGGAGATAGATATCTTTAAAAAAATCTGGAACTGAAAAACTCACTAAAGTACATACAAAATACATTTGAAATCTTCAATAACATACTATGACCAAATAGAAGAACAAATCTCAGAAATTGAAGATGGGCCTTTTGAAATAATCCAGTCAGCCAGTCAGACAGAAAAAGGGAAAAAAGAATAAAAAAGAATGAACAAAGCCTTCAGGACATCTGGGAATACATAAAGGAACCAAACTTATGAATTATTGGTATCCCTGAGGAGGAAGAGAGATCAAAAAGTTTAGAAAACCTATTTAAGGAAATAATTAATAAAAGCTTCCCAAGTCTTGTAAGAGAGTCAAACATCCAGATAAGGGAGGCTCAGTGATACTCAGGCAAATACATTGCAAAAAGGACTTCACCATGGCATATTATGTCAGAATGTGTAAAGTCAAAGTGAAATGAGGAATTTTAAAATAAGCGAGAGAAAAATGTCTAGCCAACTATAAAGGAAACTCCATCAGACTAACAGTGGACTTCTTATCAGAAGCTTTACAGGCCAGAAGACAATTGGATGATGTATTCAAAGTGGTGAAAGAAAA
The DNA here is from genome assembly GCF_000956105.1 of Propithecus coquereli. Classification (NCBI taxonomy): domain Eukaryota; kingdom Metazoa; phylum Chordata; class Mammalia; order Primates; family Indriidae; genus Propithecus; species Propithecus coquereli. The sequence goes on along the minus strand of NW_012134303.1, from coordinate 808,452 downwards.
AAAAACTGTCAGCCAAAAATTTTATATCCTGCCAGAATAAGCTTCATAAATGAAGGAGAAATAAAGTCTTTCCCAGACAAGCAAATGCTGAGGGAATTCATCACTACTAGACTGGCCCCACAGAAAATGCTCAAAAGGGTCTTAAATGTGGAAACAAAAGGTTGATACTCACCGTTACTTGCAGGTATTATAAAACAATCACACAAAGGAGGAAGAGAAAATAATCAAATGACAACATCACAGAATTTCTTCAAACCACAAAGATGAAAATACAGAAAAATAGAATCAAAGAATTTATAGAACTAGAGAATAATTAACAGTGTGACAAGAATAAAGCCTTACGTATCAGTACTAACTTTGAACATAGAGGATGGTGGTCTTTTGAGATGCTAGTCTGCCACCCTCCTTATTTGCTGGCCAGTTAAACTTCTCTTTCCTTTTCCTCAAACCATTTGTCTTCATTCTTCGTTCTCACTGATTCAGCCTCAGAGATAAGTACTGAATTTTTGGTAACAAAATTTGGCATCTCTGGGTGGGCCTGTCAGCACCCCAGTGGAATGGCATCCATGATTGACTGCTGCCATGGCTGGAAGAGGTGGGGAACAGCTCCAGTCAAGCCATGGATCTTCGCCAGTAGGAGAATTGTCTTTTCAGGATGAGCGAGTAAAGGACTGGCCCAGCAGCTGCCAGCACCTGTTTAGCTCTGGGGAATTCCCATCTCTTCCTTCCCAAATTAGACACAACTCCTCACAGACTGAACCTTGTTGAGGAAAAGGAAATGGATTTGTAAAGAGTCACAATGCCTTGGCCCTTCAGGTGAGTCCCCTGGTATGCACACCAAGACCCTTGAGTCCACCCATTTGGGGAAGGTTGTGAACCTTCCAGCTCTGTGATAGAGCATTTGTGGCAGTGCTGGTGTGGGAGTCATGGTTGAGCAGGACTAAAGAACCTGGGGGGTTCATCCCCTTTTTGGTTAGGAGAATTCATTCTCTTTTGTGCGGTTCCCATTTGTTTGGTAGGCCTTGGCATTGAGATTGTTTGCCTTGGAAATTTCCTGTACCATCTACTCATCAACTTGTGCTTGTCATTGTTGTTTGTGAGTTTTGTTTTAACATGGGAGGCTCCATTTCTATGCCGTGTGTAAGTCCCTTGGGGAGAATCTTGGCTGAATGGCCAACTTATAGCTATAAGCCTATGTCTAGAAAGAGAATGGTGTTTTATCGTAATACTACTTGGCTAATGTATGTGCTGGAATGTGAGGAGAAGTAGCTGTTGAATGGAACCTTAAATTATTATTTATCAAAAGTCAGGTAAATAGGATGAGATTCCATATGTACAATCTTTCATGCAATTGCATAATAAAGAGGCAGAAAGGCCTGGGACAAAATTGATGGTGTAAAGGAAACCACCATCAGCGTGTGAGGATAATCAAACCCTGGGTGATAAAATTGAGGAGGAATTAGCCAGGCTGAATCTCATGAACCCTTTCAATCCAAACCTCACAGAACCCATTTCCTCCCCCCACCAGCTCCCCTCTACCCCCTCCCACTGCTGGTGGAGGGGTTCCCAGTTAGGGAGGGCATGTCTGGAACTAATTCTTCAGTTCCACACCTACTGGGTTATGACTCAGGAGCAGGAATGGTCTCTTGTTTCAAGACCCAGCAGGGAACTCAGTTTGGCCAGAGGGCACCCATAGCAAGGGCAGGGCAATTTTCACTATGGCAACATCTAATGGGGGCTTGAATGCAGAAGGACAACTGGCAGGATATTATTGGACTTACAGCTCATTTTCCACCTGAAAATTTGCACATGGTTAATATGACATTTATAGGTCAGAGTGCTTCAGATATAAGGAGGAAACTGCAGCATGTAGAAGGGGCAATTGGCATGAATCCCTCACAGTTTGTTGATATGCCTTTAAAGTATATAATGCTATAGAAGAACAGAAACTGAAACCTATGAGTGTTTTGTCCCAACCAAGGGTCCTTTGAGACAGTCAAAAGGAAAAGATGGAAAAGGCCACCCAAGGTTGAAGAACAATCAGGGTGCATTTTGTAAAGAGGAAGGATGTTGGAAAGAACACTGCCTGAAATCGCAGAGAGCTCTGGGTAACAAGAAACCCCCAGGAGAGCAAATGGTTTCTAGATACCAGGACTCAGATAGTGAATGAGGGAACCAGGGCTCCATGCATCATTGGTGGCTCTGATCCAAATATCCTCACAGGATCCCCAGGCACAATTTACAGTGGGAACTCAATTGTTGCACTTTTAATTGACACAGGAGCTACCTTTTCTGTTCTAAACTCTAAACTAACTTCCCTTAGCAAGGACACAGTGGCCATGGTTGGGGTAACTGGTCAGACCCAGCAACGACCCGTGCTCCAACATCTTGAGTGCCAACTGGAAGAACAAAAGTTGAGACACAGTTTCTAGTATATGCCAGACTGCCCAATACCTCTCCTAGGCTGTGATTTGTTATGCGAATTGAATGCTATAATAACTTTTTCTAGAAAAGGAAGAGCTTCACCTGCAGGTCCCACCCGAAAATGCTGTCCAGTTTCAATTTCTGCTCACCAACAAAGAAGAAGCAAATTCCATTCCTCCTGAGGTCTACCAAAAAGTGAGTAAAGCCATATGGGCCAATTGGACCCCAGAATATGCCATAACAGCCACACCAATTACTGTTCTGTTAAAAAAAGGAGCCTCATGCCCTCATAAGAAATGATACCCCCTTAAAAAGAAAGCATTGGAAGGAATTCAACCTACATTGAACAGATTTCTAGAGGATAAACTAATTCATCCCTGTCGGTCCCTTATAATATGCCAATTTTACCTGTCAAGAATCCCCATACCGATGAGTACAGATTTGTACAGAATCTATGCACCATTAATGATATCATATAAGACATACACCCTATGATGCCAAACACATAAAACTCTTTGTACAGCAGTACCAGGTGACTATGAATGGTACTCAGCAGTGGATTTAAAAGATGCTTTCTTTTGCATTCCCTTGGAAAAAGAGACCTAACTCCCTTTTGTATTTGACCAAGGTATGGACCCCTTTCCTTCATACAGAATGATAATGGACTCTCCTTTATATCAGAGGTAACTCAACAAGTAAGTAAAGCCCTGCATCTAGAATGGAAATTGCATGCATTCTGGAGACCTCAATCTACGGGAAAAATGCAGGAAATGAATTATACTTTAAATAAAACTATAACAAAATTGATGCAGGAAACTCATGTAAAGTTGGATAAGGTGTTGCCACTTTCCCTCCTCCAGGTAAAGGTAGCCCTTAGAAGCAGGCTTAAGTAAAGCCCCTGTGAAATAGTTTATGGGAGACTCTTTCTAGCACCCTAGGGTAAGTATGATAATATAACCATAAGTGGAAAAGCAAGCAGAGTAAAACAATATGTCAAATAAACAAATCAAATTCTAACTACCATACAAGAGTTTGCCTCTTTCAAGTCCTCGCCCCAGTTGGAAGCACCCCTCCATCCTTTCAAACCAGGAGACTGGCTGTTGCTGAAAGCCCAGAAAGAACGGTACTCAAACAACAATTAGCAGAGAAGAGGAAGGGACCCTATCAAGGTCCCTAATAACTCACACCTTGTTGAAGTTGTCAGAAGTAAAACCTTAAGTCCATAATACCAGAGTAAAGAGGTGTCTTGTGGAAGAAGAGGACACAAGCCTCCAGTGGATGGGCCAGCCTTTAGGTGATCTAAAGTACCTGTTTAGAGGGCTGATAACCAGAATCTATTTAGAACTCAGAAAAATCAGCAAGAAAAAATCAAACAGCCCTATCAAAAAGTGGGCAAAGGATATGAACAGAAACTTTGCAAAAGAAGACAGAATAATGGCCAAAAAACATATGAAAAAATGCTCAACATCTCTAATTATCAGAGAAATGCAAATAAAAACCACAATGAGATATCACCTATCTCCAGTGAGACTGGCCTTTACCAAAAAGACCCAAAACAATAAATGTTGGCGTGGATGCGGAGAGGTAGGAACACTCATACACTGCTGGTGGGACTGCAAACTAGTACAACCTCTGTGGAAAGCAATATGGAGATACCTTAAGGAGATACAAGTAGAACTACCATTTGACCCAGCAATCCCATCACTGGGCATCTACCCAAAAGAGCAAAAGTCACTCTATGAAAAAGACACCTGCACTCGAATGTTCATAGCAGCACAATTCACAATTGCAAAGATGTGGAAACAACCCAAGTGTCCATCCATACATGAGTGGATTAATAAACTGTGGTATATGTATACCATGGAGCACTATTCAGCTTTAAGAAACAATGATGATATAGCACCTCTTATATACTCCTGGAAAGTGCTGGAACACATTCTACTAAGCGAGGTATCCCAAGAATGGAAAAACAAGCACCACATGTACTCACCATCAGAGTGGTATTAGCTGATCAACATTTAAGTGCACATATAAGAATAACATGTATTAGATGTTGGGAAGGTGGAGGGAGGAGGAGGGGACAGGCATATGCACAAACAATGAGTGAGATGCGTACCTCCGGGGGAATGGACACACTTGAAGCTCGGACTTGGGGGGGAGGGAGGGTAAGGGCATCATACGTAACCTAATCATCTGTACCCCCATAACATGCTGAAATAAAAAAAAATAAAGTACCTGTTTAAGAAAAAGGAAAAATGAAAACATTGATATTTTTGCTAACCCATTTTTGGCTATTCTGTCTATAGGGTGGAGAGACAACTCCTTAATGAGGATTTCCCAAACTATTACCAATTCTGCTGATCTGTCTCACTGTTGGGTTTGTCATTGCAACTAACAGCTCTGTACTCAGAAGTTCCATTTGTCTTTCTTACCCAGCCACATATCAGACATTATGTACAAGGTGACAGTAAAGACCCACTGTCCTTGGATACCAAGCAGGATAAAATCCCTCTTATCAGGTATCCTCCATTTTGCCTTGTCAATCCTCATGGTTGTAGTTGTTGCTTATACCCTTTTTCACCTGGTAATCTGTTACATTCTTTATTTTTTGTAAATCTACTGTCAAAGCTTTGATAAACCATAAAAAACAATGGCATAAACAAGTACAAAGCTTCCATCTAAAATGTTGCCCTAATTTGGCAGGAAGTAGCTTGATGACTACATCACCCCCTTTTCCATGGATATGAGAGGATAAAATTGACAGTGGGGAATATGTAACAGAGGTAAAAGTATGAGAAAGGGCAATGAAATATTTTATGAGTTGTCTCTTTAACCCCCCCCATCCCACCCTTCTTGGAAATTAAAACCTGCATTCCTTCCCAACACCAGTAATCAAAGAGTCAGAAAAATGTTCTTTGCTGTTTGTTTTCTAGTGTCTTAAACCACAGGAGATGGCTCAACGGAATTGTCGAAAGATTGTAGTCAATGGAGATAAGGTCAACTGAAACCACCAATTAGAATTAAACAATAGCCTAAAGCCATGACATGTGACTTGGTCACATAGACCCAAGCCAAACCTCTGAAAACCCTCCTTTAAAAAGTCCTGTTTTTCTTCTTAAATGCAGGATGATGGTCTTTTGAGACACTAGTCTGCTGCCCTCCTCATTTGCCAGCAAATTAATAAATTTCTCTTTGCTGTTACTAAATAAATAAATTTTTAAAACCCTTGAACATAAATGAGTTAAATGTTCCACTCAAAATAAATTGGCACAATGGATAAAAAAACAAAAAACATGATCTAACTATGCTGCTTACAAGAAACACACCTTACCCATAATGACACACATAAACTGAAAGTAAAAGAGTGGAAAAAGATATTCCATGCAAACATAAACCAAAAGTGAACAGGAATAGCTGTACTAATATTAGATAAAACAGACTTTAAATAAAAAATAGTAAGAAAAGTCCAGGCGTGGTGGCTCACACCTGTAATCCCAGTACTTTGGGAGGCTGAGGTGGGAGGATCACTTGATGCCAGGAATTCAAAATGAGACTGGGCAACATAGTGAGACCCCATCTCTAAAAAATAAAAATAGCTAGGCATGGTGACACGCACCTGTAGTATTAGCTACTTGGGAAGCCAAGGCAGGAGGATGGCTGGAGCCCAGAAGTTCAAAGCTGCAGTGAGCTATGATCTTGCTACTGCATTCCAGCCTGGATGACAGAGAAGGAGACACTAACTCAAAAAAAAAATCAGAAAAAAGACAAAAAGGTCATTATATAATGATAAAGAGATCAATTCAGCAAGAGGATATAACAATCTAAAATATACATTCACCCAATATCAGAGCTCCCAGATTCACAAAACAACTATTACTAGACCTAATGAAAAAGTTAGACAACAATACAATATAATACAATAATAGTTGGGGATTTCATCACCCCACTTACAGTACTAGACAGATCATCAAGACAGAAAATCAACAAAATAATATTGGACTTAAATTGGACATTAAATCAAATGGACTTAATAGACATTTACAGAACATTCTACCCAACACTACAGAATATACATCCTTTCCAGCAGCACATAGAACATTCTGTAAGGTATACCACATGTTAGCCAAAAAACAAGTCTTAACAATTTGAAATAAATCAAAATCATATCAAGTATCTTCTCTGACCACAGAGGAATGATGCTAGATATCAGTGCAAAAAGGAACTTTAGAAACTATATATACATATACATGGAAATTAAATAGCATACTCCTTATTGATCATTGGGTCAATGAAGAAATTAAGATGGAAATTAAAAAATTTTTTGAAACAAATGAAAATGAAAACACAATATACCAAAACCTATGGGACACAGAAAAAGCAATGCTAAGAGGGAGGTTTATAGCATTAAATGCCTACATCAAAAAAGTAGAAAGATCACAAGTTAGCAATTTAACATCATACCTCAAGGAACTAGACAAACAAGAACAAACTGAACCCAAAATTAGCAGAAGAAAAGAAATAACAAAATCAGAGCAGAGCTAAATGAAATAGAGACAAAAAAATATACAAGGGATCAATGAATTGAAAGTTGGTTCTTTAAAATGATGAATAAAATTAGTAAACCACTAGGTAAACTAACCAAGAAAAGATCAGAGGATATCCAAATAAACAGAATCAGAAGTGAAAAAGTCAACTGATACCACAGAAATACAAAATATCATCAGAGATTATAATGAACAACTATACACACAAACTAGAAAACCTAGAGGAAACGGATAAATTCCTAGAAACATACAATCTCCTGAGATTGAACCAGGAAGAAACAGAACTTCTGAACAGACCTATAATGAGTAGCAAGATTGAATCAGTAATAAAAAAAATCTCTCAACAAAAACAAGCCCAGGACTGGATGGATTCACAGCCAAATTCTACCAAACATAGAAAGAAAAACTAATACTAATCCTCCTGGAATTGTTCGAAAAAATTGAGGAGGAGGGAATCCTCCCCAACTCATTCTATGAGGGCAGTATCACCCTAATAACAAAACCAGATAAGGACACAACAGAAAACTATAGACCAATATCTCTGATGAACATAGATGCAAAAATCCTCAAAAAAAATTAGTAGCAAACTGAATCCAACAGCACATCAAAAAGATAATACACCATGATCAAGTGGGTTTTATAACAAGGATGCAAGGATGGTTCAACATACACAAATCAACACATGTGATATATCACATAAACATAACTAATTATATGATCATCTCAATAGATTCAGGAAAAGTGTCCAATAAAATTCAGCATCCTTTAATGATAAAAATCCTCAACAAACTAGGCATTGAAGGAAAATATCTCAAAATAATAAAGGCCATATACAACAAACCCAGAGCCAGCAATCATACTTAATGGTGAAAAGTTGAAGCATTCCCCCTAAGAATTTGAACAAGACAAAAATATCCACTTTCACCACTCTTATTCAACATAGTACTGGGAGTCCTAGCCAGAGCAATCAGGCAAGAGAAAAAAAATAAAAGACATCCAAATTGGAAAAGAGGCAGTGAAATTTTCCGTGTTCGCTGATGATATGATCTTATATCTAGAAAATCCTAAAGACTCCACCAAAAAAACTCTTAGATTTGATAATGATAAAGTTCAGGATACAAAATCAATGTACAGAAATCATTAGCATTTCTGTATACCAAAAACAATCTAGCCAAGAACCAAATTAAGAGGGCAATCCCATTTACAATAGCTACAAAAAAGAAATACCTAGGAATGTATTTAACCAAGGAGGTGAAAGATCTCTACAAGGAGAATTTAAACATTGATGAAAGAAATTGAAAAGGACATAAACAAATGGAAAGACATCCCATGCTCATGAATCTGAAGAGTTAGTATTGATAAAATGACCATACTGCCTCAATCAATTTGCAGATTCAATGCAACCCTATTAAAATACCAATGCCATTTTTCACAGAATTAGAAAAAACAGTCCTAAAGTTCATATGGAGCCAAAAAAGAGCTGAAGAGCCAGAGCAGTTTTGATCAAAAAATAAAATTAGAGGCATCACATTGCCTCACTTCAAATTATACAGTAAGTTCATAGAAGCCACAATATCATGGTACTGGTATGTGAATAGACACATATATCAATGGAACAGAATAGAGAACCAATAAATAAAGTCATATATTTACTGCCAACTGATCTTTGACAAAGTTGACAGGAACATACATTGGGGAAAGGACACCTTTTCAATAAATGGTGCTGGGAAAATTGGATTGCCATATGCAGAAGAATGAAACTGGCTTCCTTTCTTTCACCATATACAATAATCAATTCAAGATTGACTAAAGACTTGGAATGTAAGGCCTAAAGCTATAAAAGTACTAGAAGAGAACTTAGGGAAAACTCCTCTGCTGGACATTGGTCTAGGCAAAGAATCAATGGCTCAGACTTCAAAAGCAAAGGAAAGAAAGATAAAAATAAACAAATGGGACTTAATTAAACTATAAATCTTCTACACAGCAAAAGAAATAATCAACAGAATGAACAGACAACCTACAGAATGGGAGAAAACTATTTGCAAACTATACATCTGACAGGAAACTAATATCTACAATTTACAAGGAATTCAAACAACTCAACAACAGCAAAAATACAAATAATTCCATTAAAAAGTGGTCTAAGGATGTAAATAGGCATTTTTTAAAAAGACAAACAAATGGCCAACAGGTATATGAAAAAATGTACAACATCACTAATCAACAGAGGAATGCAAATTAAAACCAAAATAAGATATCATCCTGCACCAATCAGAACGACTATTATTAAAAAGACAAAACAGATTTTGGTGAGGATGCAGAGAAGAGGGAACTCTTATACAATTTTTGTGGGAACGTAAATTAGTGCAACCCCTATGGCAAACAGTATGGAGATTTCTCAAAGAACTACCATATAATCCAGCAATCCCAGTTCTGGGTATCTACCCAAAAGAAAAGAAATATATAAAAAAGATACCTGCACTCGTGTTTATCACGGCACTGTCCACAATAGCAAAGATATGGACTCAACCTAAGTGTCTATCAATGGAGGATTGGATAAAGAAAATGTGGTATGTATATACACAATGGAATACTATTCAGCTGTAAGAAATAATGAACTTATTTGTCTTTTGCAGCAATGTGATGGAACTGGAGGCCATTATCTTAAATGTAACAGCTCAGACAAAGAAAGATAAATGCCACATGTTCTCATTTATAAGTGGGAGCTAAATAATATGAACATATGGAAGCAGAGTGTGGAACAATGGACAATGGAGACTTGAAGGGGTGGGAGGTGGGTGAGAGATGATGGATGATGGGAGGTTGCTTAGTACTACGGGTACAATGTGTGTTGCCTCAGCAATGTATGCACTCAAGGCCCTGACTTCACCACCATGAAATAGATCAATGTAACAAAACTGCACCTGGACCCAATGAATATATACAAATAAAAAATAAATGGAATGAAACATAACAAAAAATTATATATAAAGAGATTTATTTTAAGGAATAGGTTTATGCAATTATGGAGACTGGCAAGGCCAAAATTAGAAGGGTGAGCAGGCAGCCGCAGACTCAGGAAGAGCCGATACTGCAGTGCAAGTTTGAAGGCTGTCTGCTGGCAGAATTCCCTCTTGCTCAGGAGAGGTCAGGCTATAGCTCTATTAAGGCATTCAACTGATTAGATGAGGCCCACCCACATTATGGAGGGCATACTGCTTTATTCAAAGTCCACCAATTTAAATGTTACTCTCATCCAAATACACTCTCACAGAAATATCCGGAATAAAGTAGTAGCTAATAGTAGAGCCCACCATAGGAAGGAACAATTAGAAAAATAATCTATTTTGTTGGCTTAATATTTTAAATTCAGGTTAATCTTGAAGACATTTTTCCTCCTCTAACCATAGTGCACTTTCTATGCTATCCGGACTCACCTGAATAGCACTTACAGAGTGTGCACTCTGAATACAAAATATTTAATTAATTAAAAATCAGAAATATTAAATATCTAGAAAAACCACAAATATTTTCTTTTTTTTTCTTTTCTTTTCTTTTTTTTTTTTATCGAGACAGAGTCTCACTCTGTTGCCCAGGCTAGAGTGCCATGGCATCAGCCTAGCTCACAGTAACCTCAAACTCCTGGGCTCAAGCGATCCTCCTGCCTCAGCCTCCCGGGTAGCTGGGACTACAGGCACATGCCACCATGCCCAGCTAATTTTTTCTATTTTTAGTTGTTTGGCTAATTTCTTTCTATTTATAGTAGAGATGGGGGTCTCGCTCTTGCTCAGGCTAGTCTCGACCTCCTGAGCTCAAACGATCCACTTGCCTTGGCCTCCCAGAGTTCTAACATATATTTTCAATAACACTTACAAATAACCCATAGGTCATAAAAGAAAGAAAAATCACAGGCAAATTTCAAAATTTTCAAACTCAATAATAACATATCACATTTTGAAGATGCTGTTAAAACAGTGCTTAGGGATAAATTTGTAGTTTTAAATGTCTATATTAGAAAACAAGAGAGATCTAGAATTGTTTAAGTTTCCATCTACAAAAGCTAGAGAATAAAAGGATGTTAAACCCAAAGTAGATAAAAGGAAATAATAATTAAAGCAGAAATCAATGAAATAGAAAACTAATTTTTAACAAAAAGAAAAAATGAACAAATCCAAATGTTGATTCTTTTAAAATATTAATAAGATCATTAAACTGCTAATAAATAAACAAAGAAAGGAACAAAGAAATCACAAACTGCCCATATCAGGTTTGAAATAGGGGATATCATCATAAATGTCATACAGACATTAATATATAGTAGGGGAACATTATGAGCAACATTATGTCAATAAAGTCAGTGATATAGATGAAATGAACAAATTCCTTGAAAAGCAAAACTTCCTATACTAATTTAAGAAGAAATAGAAAGTCTGAGTAGCTCTACATAAAATAAACTCATATCCAAAAAAACCTTTCCACAATTGTACTGGTGACCTGAAAAAGCAATCAAAAAAGCAGTATCATTGATAATAACTACAAAAGAGAAAATACCAAGGAATAAATTTAACCAAGCAGGTAAAAGACCTCTACAAGGAAAACTACAAAACACTGATGAAAGAAATTGAAGAGGACATAAACAAACAGAAAGATATCCCATCCTCAAAGATTGGAAGTATTAATACTGTTAAAATGACCATACTCCTCAAAGCAATCCACAGAATCAATGAAATCCCTATCAAAATACCAATGACATTTTTCATAGAAATGAAAAAAACAATTCTAAAATTTGTATAGAACCACAAAAGACCCTGAATAGCCAGAGCAAGCCTAAGCAAAAAGAACAAAGCTGGAGGCATCACACATCTGACTTCAAAATATACTACAAAGATATATAGTAAAGAAAACAGCATGGTATTGATATAAAAACAGATATGTAGACCAATGGAACAGAATAGAGAACCCAGAAATAAATCTATGTATTTACAGCCAACTAATCTTTGACAAAGCCAACAAGAACATACATTGGGGAAAAGGACACCCTCTTCAATGAATGGTGCTGGGAAAACTGGATAACCATATGCAGAAGATGGAAACTGGGCCTCATCACTCATCATATACAAAAATCAACTCCAGACAGACAAAAGACTTAAATGTAAAACACCAAACTATAAAACTACTAGAAGGAAACATAGGGGAAACACTTCAGGACATTGGTCTAGGCAAAGATCTTATGGCTACGACATCAAAAGCACAGATAACAAAAACAAAAATAGATAAATGAGACTATATTAAACTAAAAACTTCTGCACAGCAAAGGAAACAGTCAACAGAGCGAAGAGACAACATGTGGAATAAAAGAGAATTATTTGCAATTATTCATCTGTTAGGGGAGTAATATCTAGAATATATGAAAAACACAACTCAACAGTTAAAAAGATAATCAGATTAAAAAATGAGCAAAGAATATGAAAAGACATTTCTCAAAAGAAGACATACAAATGGCCAAGAGGTATATGAAAGAATGCTCAACATCACTAATCACCATGGAAACACAAATCGAAACCACAATGAGATGTTATCTCGTACCAGTGAGAATGGCTCTTAGCAAAAAGATGAAAAGTAACAAATGTTGGTGAGTATATGGAGAAAAGGGAACTCTTACACACTGTTGATAGTAATGTAAATTAGTACAGGCATTATGGAAAATAGTGTGGAGGTTTCTCAGAAAACTAAAACTAGAACTATAATTATAACTATCATATTATTTAGCAATCCTACTTCTGGGTACTTATCCAAAGGAAGCAAAATGAATATATCAAAAGAATACATGCACCCCCATGTTTATTGCAACAATTTTCAAAATAGCCAAGATACAGAATCAACCTATGAGTCTAACAACAGATGAATGGATAAAGAAAATATGGCATATATACACAAGGGAATACTATTCAGTCACTAAAAAGAATGAAATCCTGTCATTTGCAGTAACATGGATGGAACAGAAGGATGTTAAATGAAATAAGACAGGAACAGAAGGTTAAATACCGCATGTTGTCACTTACATGTGGAAGCTTAAAAGAGTTGATCTCATAGAAGTAAAAAAGTAGAACAGATGGTGCTAGAGGCTGGGAAGGGTAGGGGAAAGGGAGGGATAGAGATTTGTTAAAGAATACAAAATTACACCTAGATAGGAAGAGTAAGTTCTAGAGTTCTATACCACTATAGGATGACTATAGTTAATAATAATATATTACATAGTTTCAAATAGCTAGAAGGAGGACATTGAATGTTCCTAACACAAAGAAATGATAAATGTTTAAGATGATAGATATGTTAATTACCCTGATATGATCACTATACAGTATATGTATCAAAATATCACTATGTGCCCCATAAACGTGTATACTATTTATGTGTCAACTTACAATAATTTAAAAACTAAAACTAAAACTGCCATACAATCCAACAATCCCACTATTGGGTATTTATCCAAAAGAAAGGAAATCAATATATCAAGGGGATACCTGCAATGCAGCCCCATGTTTATTGCTGCACTATTCACAATAGCTAAGATATGGAATCAACCTAAATGTCCACCAACAGATAAATGGATAAAGAAAATGTGGTATATATACACAATGGAATATTATTCAACCATAAATATCATTTGCTGCAACATGGATGAGCATGGAGGACATTATGTTAAGCAAAGTAAGTCAGATATAGAAAGATAAATACTGCATGTTCTCATATGTGGCAGCTAAAAAAAAAAATTGAGCCCATGGAAGTAGAGGGTAGAATTGTGGATATTAGAGGCTGAGAAAGGTAAAGGGGAAGGGAGGATAGGGCGAGGTTAGTTAGTGGATACCAAATTACAGCTAGATAGGAGGAATAAGTTCTGGTATTCTGTAGCAATGTAGGGTGAATATGGTTGACTGTAATTTATTGTAAATTCTCAAAAGGCTAGAAGAGAGGATTTTGAATGTTCACAATATAAAGAAATGATAAATGTTGAGGTGATGCATACGCTAATGATCCTGATGCAATCATCACACATTGTATACAAGTATCAAAACATCATACTGTATCCTGTAAATATGTACAATTACGACATGTCAACTAAAAGTAAAAGGGGAAAATGTGGTAGAAAGAAGTTCTCCATGGGCAGTGCACGTGTAGGTGTAATAGACAACAAGCCTTTGCTTTAATGTAATTGTTTTCATGGTTCTCAAAAAAAAAATGTGCTAAATATTTGGATACAAATTTCACAAAAGTAGGCTGAGCATGGTGGCTCATGCCTGTAATCCCACGACTTTGGGAGGCCAAGGCTGGAGGATCACTTGAGGCCAGGAGTTTGAGACCAGCCTGGGCAACATAGTGAGACCCCATCTCTACAAAAAATAAGAATAAATAAATTAGCCAAGTGTGATGTTGTGTGCCTGTAGTCCTAGCTATTTACGAAGTTGAAGCAGGAGGATTGCTTTAGCCCAGGAGTTTGAGGCTGCCGTGAGCTATGATGACACCACTGCACTCCAGCCTGGGCAACAGAGTGAGATTCTGTCTCTTAAGAAGAAAAAATGTCACAAAAGTGGATATGCAGACTTCCAATAAGCATATGAAAAGATGACCAATATTGTTAATCCTCAGGGAAATGCAAGATAAAGCCATATTAAGATACCACTATGCACCTACTAGAACTATTAGAATTATGAAGACTAATAATATGAAGCATTGACCAAGATGTGGAGCAACTGAAACTTTCATATTTTGCTGGAAGGTATTTTTTTACACTCATTTATATTAATTTCCAAAATTCAACCATTTTGGAAAACTATTTGGTAGTTCCTTAAAATCTCAAACATACACTTACTGTAAGACTTGCTAATTCTGCTATTAGGAATCTACTTAAAATAAATTAAAATATACTTCCACAAAAATACTTGTACATGAATTTTTACAGTAGTTTCATTTATAAATGCCTATTATTCAAAAGAGTCCATCGACAAGTGAACAGCCAGAGAGGAAATAAGGCCATCAGCCAAAAGCCCACTAGAAACTAAATCCTGCCAACAACCTTGTGAGTTAGGAAGTGGATCTCCCCTCAGCTGAGCCTTAAGAAAAAACTGCAGCATTGTCAACACCTTAATTGTAGTCTTGTGAGAGCACTTGATGCACAGCCACCCAACTGAGCTGTACCTAATTTCCTGACCCACGATAACTGAGATGATAAATGTTTGTTGTTTAAACCACTAAGTATTGTGCTAATTTGTTATGGAGCAATAGATAACTAAATACATAGTGATAGGAATCAGGTTACTGGTTTTCTGGAAGGTTATTGGGGTACTGACTGCAAAAGAGGATGACTTTCTGGTGTAACAGATATGCTCCACATCTTTTTAAAAACGATATATAATATTTGTGCATATTTATAAGGTACATGTGGTATGTTGTTACATGTATGGAATGTGTAAAGATCATGTCAGGGTATTTAGGGTATCCATCACCTCGAGTATTTATCATTCCTTTGTGTTGGAAACATCTCAAGTCCTCTCTTCTAGCTATTTTGAAATATAAGACACATTGTTGTTAACTATAGTCACCCTACTCTGCTATCAAACATTAGAATTTATCCCTTCGATCTAACTGTATGTTTGTACCCATCAATCAACCTCTCTTCGTCCCCCTCCCTTCCCAGATTTTAGTATCTATCATCCTATTCTCTGTCTCCATGACATCAACTTTTTTAGCTCCCACATATGAGTGAGAACATATGTATGCTATTTGTCTTTCTGTTCCTGGCTTATTTCACTTAACATAAGGACTTCCAGTTCCATCCATGTTACTACAGGTCAATGGGGGCTAACATTACTTTCCAGTCCTCTGTTGCTAATTTACAGTCATCTTTAAGTGAGGTTCTGTGATATTAACATTAATTAACTCAATCTGGCTTAGTAATTTTTCTGGTCACTCAGTCCTGAAATCTCAGAGCCTTGTTTGATTCTCATCCCTTCCATAAGCAGCAAGTCCCTGTCTTTCTTCACTGTGACAGCTGAATCTGTCACTCTCCTGGTTTAGGCCCTTATCATCTTACATCTGAACTATTAGGGCAGCCCATTCTCTGGTCTCCCTCCCTCCATCCTCTCCCTTTCCCCTTCAGAGAGGTTTAAGATGTCCAAGGTTACATAGCAGGTTAGTGCCGAGCCTGAGAATCAATCCAGGTTTTAGAATGAGAACTGTCTCAATATACCCCTACTTTTTCTCCCATTTCTCTCCATTCAACCTCCCTCCTTTTGTTCACTGATGAGCCAATAGTGGTTTTGGGGGTTTTCCAGATGTCCAGCACTGCCCTGTGTGCATTGAATGAAAAGGGCTAGATCTCAGAGGAGGGCTCTACACTCATCAGAAATACACTCTTTCTGGGTAGGATAACTACCCCTTCACATAAGGCCATTTGGGAAAAGAGCTAAAGGAAAGGGTGGACTGTCAGGCTGATAGGTTTGAGATGACAATGGCCAAGTTGGCCCAGAATAGAGAAAGCCTCAAGGAGAAAAAGTACCTTGATCCGGGTCTCAGACGATGGACAGGACCTAGAATTAGGATGGAAAGGAGGGAGACTTGTCTGAAGAAACTCAGGCCCCGTGTCCTTACCGTGGCCTGTCTCATACTGCTTATGGATAGAAGTCCACTTGCTCCTTCTTTAGAAGTGTCTATTTATAATGTCTATTTTCTGAAATTGGTTCCATGCAAGCACTAACATGAAGTCAGGAAATGCATGTTCTGCACTCTCTTAAGGACTTTCTTGCTTATTTCCACGTCATGAAATCTGGATTTGTCAACTTTTCTGTACAGAACTTAGACAATTGCATTAAAAATATACATATCTCTTGAGCCCATAAATCCATTCCCAAGCATCCATCTTAGGGAAATAATCAATGATACTCCCAAAAATTTAACTACAACAAAATTATAGTAAATATAAGTGGTCAGGGTTGCTTTATACCGCACTGGTATTTACCCAGTCGATTTTTCTTAGACATAGAGAAAACTTTACATTTTGCACTATACTGAGTTGTGTGTGGATGTATTCCAGATGATTAACTTTGCCAAAGTTTGGCCGCCAATTGTAACTTTATTGCATCTCTTATTTTAGCCAAGGCTGCTAATTGTCCCCTTGACAATTTCCTTCATCATGCCCTAAGTAACAGGACTTCCTTCCCTAAAGTTTTAGAAGAACTCTTGATCACTCAACTAGAAACTAACATTTTCTGGTCTCCCTTGAAGCCAATTATGCCTGCATGTCGAAATTCTTTGCAGTGGAGTGTGAGCAGATGTGGTATAATAAAATATAAGAGTAGAACAATGGGAAAAAAATATGCCAATATAGATTATTTGGCTTAAATAAAATGATTATTCATACAAGGGAGTGGAGTGTACGACTTCTGTATAATTTCTTTAAAAGGGAATTGTTTGCCTTCTACTTCCTCTTTCCTCATTCCTGTGTTCTGAAACTCAAAGTACAAGAACAACAATCTTAAGAGATGTCAGAGCAACAAAGTAGGAGGCACATGACCTTATACAGTAG
Source organism: Propithecus coquereli (assembly GCF_000956105.1). Lineage (NCBI taxonomy): Eukaryota > Metazoa > Chordata > Mammalia > Primates > Indriidae > Propithecus > Propithecus coquereli. Next base: position 790,902 of record NW_012134303.1, on the reverse strand, counting down.
ACAGATCCACCTGCCCAAAAACTCCCTTTGTACCTCTGGACTATTAGGTATAAGAGAAATATATTTTTGTTTGAAAGAAGAAATTCTCTTTTTGAATCATTGTATTTTGGGGGTCTCTATATTATAGTAGCCTATCTTTTATTCTAAGTATACTTAAGAAGGAAGTGATAGAAAATGGTCACCACCTTTTTCCGATGTGAAAAAATGAAGTTAAAATGGATTTATCGTATATGTTATGTACATTTTTCCTAGCTTGTATTTCCTTATATTTTTGCTTCTGGTGGTTTTATGTATAGAAATTATCTGTTTTAATATCCGATTAACATAAGTAGATTCAGAAATAAGGCTTGAGTATGTTTTATCTATTACATTCCATGTTTATACGTATATATGCATGTATATATTAGAATACCATTAAGCATGCTGTTTTTAATCTAATTTTCATTATTTAAAGTATAAATCATAAAAAGTGTTTTATCATTACACATCCCTTTATAGCACATTTGTATTGTTTCATAGAACTCAATTGTATGAATAGATAATCATTTTATTTAAGCCAAATAATCTATATTGGCATATTTTGTTTTTCCCATTGTTCTACTATTATATTTTATTATAGTACAATGAATATCTTTATGCGTAAATTTTTTCACACATTTAGATTTTGTCTGTAAAATAGAGTGTAGAAAGGGAATGACTATATCCAATAGTAAGAACATTTCTAAGAATTTTAATAATTATTGTCAAATTGCCCTCTATAAAGAATGTACCAAATCCCATCCCCACCAATAGAGTGAAAAATTTTTTTTTAGGTTTAACAATTTGCTATGAAAAGAATGAGATCAGTTTGTTTCGTATTTAGTGAACTTTTTTTTTTGGTACCAGAGAAGTTTTTAATGATGATTGATGCTTTGCACACATTCAGGAAACTCATGAGGTCTCTAAGGTAGAGTCTCTAGTTAGGCTTCAGCATCTAAAGGACTTTTGCTACTTCCACAACATAAGTAGAATTTATTTGCTGTATGAATTCTTTGATGTCTAAAAAGAGCTGAACTTACTTTGAAGGGCCTTCCACACTCATCACATTCATAGGGTTTTCACCTGTGTGGATTCTCTGATGCTGAATAAGACCTGTGAGCCCACTGAAATTTTTCCCACATTCTTTACATTTATAAGGTTTTACTTGAGTGTGTACTCTGTGATGTCCAATGAGATGTGAGCGTTGAATGAAGGCTTTTCCACACTCATCACATTTGTAGGGCTTCTCTCCAGTGTGAGTTCTCCTGTGTTTACTAGTGTCTGAGCTACAACTGAAACTTTTTCCACATTTATCACATTTATGTTGTCTTCTTTCCCTCTGTTGCCAATCAAATCTGCCCTCATTTTCAACAGCATCTTTGGATTTAGGATGCTGAGGGATGTCTTTGTGAAGTCTGTCATTTATCTCCCCAAGGAATTCCATGTCTTTGAGTACATCTTCCTTCTGGGACAACTCTTCGTCCTTAGTCCTGATTTTGTCACCATTCCTTTGTAACTTCCCAGATTCCTACTCCAGCTGAGTCTTCTTGGGATGGAGCTGGACAGTCACTGACTCACCTTCCCAAAGGGGCCAAGAGTATGTCCTGTCTTCCTGAATTGGCTGGGACCTGCTTTCCAGGTTCTTCAAGCTCTCTCGCCAGATCTTCCAGTACAGTCACTGCCTCCTCTCTAGTCTCTGGATGGTGTGCCTACACCCATGCTTGCAGGTCCCTAGGAGCAAGTCTAAAATCTGCCCCTTGGTATGGCATTCCAGCCTCAGCCACTGGCGGCAAAGCTCCCAGAGCTGGGTAAGAGCTTCAGGGGGTCCAGGTGCATCCTGATAGCAGAGCTACCTGAAGTGCTGCCTGAGGAGTTCCCTCCTATGAGGACTGTACTTTTGTGAGATGGAGTCCTGTTCCCAGTAGTCCTCTGCCGTAACTATCAGAAGTCCTTTTCGTTCCTCAGGTTCCAGGGCTGTAGACAGTCTAGGCTTTGCCAGGAGATTAGTCCTCTATCTGGGATTGATTCAAGGAGAATCTCTTAGGATCTTGTCCCAGAGACACTCCTTTCACACAGAGAGCCATTTAGTGAACTTTTAAATAAAGTATAAAATATATATGTAAAAGTGCCCAAATCATAAGTACATAGCTCATGAAGTTTCGCAAAGTAAAACCGTTTAACCAGCACTTAAAACAAAACAATAACAAAGAAAAAACAGAACATTACAAACACTGCAGAATTCCCATTCTAGTCATTACTCAGGACTGCCACTACCCTGAATTCTAACATCACATATTAGTTTTTCCTATGTTTAAACTCATATAACTGGAATTATACATTAAATATTCTTTTTCTCTCTGGCTTCTTTATGTCAACATTAGGTTTGTGAGATCTCTCTATATTAAGTGTAGGTGTAATTTGTACATTTCTATTGTTGAATAATATTCCATTGTGTAAATATACAGTTTATTTATACATTTTCCTGATAAATAACATTTGGGTATTTGCTAATTGTTAGCAATTTAAAAAGTGCTATTATGGATATATGTGTAAATGCTGTTTAGTAAATCAATGCATGCATTTTTATTACAGGTATATTTAGAGGGAAATGGCTGGGCCATAGAGTACACATATGCTTACTTATAACATATTCTGCCAAACACTTTTCCAAAACAGTAGTACCAGTTCTAGCTGTACCACATCCTTGTAAAATACCTGGTGTTTTTGTCTGGCAGGTGTTTAGTGACATCACATTTTGGCTATAATTTGCATTTTTCTGTTAACAATGAAGCATCTTTTCACAAATTATTGGATATTTGGATATTCTGTTTTGTGAAGTGCCATTTTTAAGATGTTTGCTCATTTTTCTATTGTATTGCCTTTCTTTTTCTTATTCATTTGTAAGAGTTCTTTATACATTTTGGATATAAGTTATTTGTTAGATATATATGTTGCAAATATCTTCTCCCAGTTTGTAGCTTACTTTCTCATTCTTTTTTTTTTTTTTTTTTTTTTTTTTTTTTTTTTTTTTTTTTTTTTTTTTGAGACAGAGTCTTGCTCTGTTGCCTGGGCTAGAGTGCTGTGGCGTCAGCCTAGCTCACAGCAACCTCAAACTCCTGGGCTCAAGCGATCCTCCTGTCTCAGCCTCCTGAGTAGCTGGGATTACAGGCATGTGTCACCATGCCCGGCTAATTTTTTTTTTTTTTTTTTTTTAGTTGTCCAGATCATTTCTTTCTATTTTTTAGTAGAGACGGGGTCTCGCTCTTGCTCAGGCTGGTCTCAAACTCCTGACCTTGAGTGATCCACCCACCTCGGCCTCCCAGAGTGCTAGGATTACAGGCGTGAGCCACCGCACCTGGCCACTTTCTCATTCTTTTAATGCTGTTATGATGAACAGAAGTTTTTAAAAAATATATTAATAAAGTACAATCTACAACCTTTTTCCTTCATGGTTATTGCTTTTTGTGTCCTCTTTAAGAAAATTGCTTACTCCAATGTCATGAGGATGATCTCCTGTGTTTTTCACATTAAAATTACCTTTTTACCTTTCCTATTTAGATTTGTAATTCATTGGAGGTTTTTGTGTGTGTGTATTATTTATGGTGGAGTCAACATACATCTTTTCTCCATATGAATATCTAACTTATCTGGTACCACTTTTTTAATACTTTCCTCCCACTTCATTGAACTGTCATCTTTATCATAAATCAAGTGACTGTATGTGTAGGTATGTTTGACAGGTCCATATAAGATGGATAGATAGAAAGATAGATAAATACACATTTTAATCTTTGAGACAGTATCATACTGTATTATACTCATTATAGTATTATATAAAGTTTTGATATCTAGTAGTGGAAGTCTTGGAGCTTTCTTCATCTTCAAAGTATTCTTGACTATATTTGGCTCTTTGTATTCTCATATACATATTTGAAATCTGTTCATCAACAAAAGATGACCTGCTGATATTTTTTCATGGATTGCACTGAATTTATAGATGAACTTTGGTATAACTGACATCTTTAAAATATTGAGTATTTAATCCATGATCATGATATATCCCTACACTTATTTAGTTCTTCTTTAGTGTTTCTTAAAACTATATTATAATTTTCAATGTACAGGTCTTATAAGTATTTAATTAGATTTATTCACAGATATTTGATTTCTATCAACTTTATTGGGCTATAATTTACATAAAATAAGATACACATCTTTTAACTGTATAGTTCAATGATTTCAACAAATATATTCACCAATGAAGTCACTACCCCATCAAGATACACAACATTTCCCTTAGCTGAGAAAGTTCCATTATTCCCCTTTGTAGTCAGAAAAACCTCTAACCTTCAAGGCAAACATTGATTTGATCCAACTCTTATCAGCATAGATTAGTTTTTCCTGTTCTACAATTTATATAAATGCAGTTATACAGAGCACACTCTTTTGTGGCTGATATCTTTCCCTAAGCATTTTTTATAATTTTTTTGAGATTGATCTATGTTATTGCTTCTATCAGTAGTTTATTCCTTTTTTATGCTTAGCAGTGTTCAAAGGAATACAGCACAATTTGTTTATCCATTCACTTGCTGATGGACATTTGGATTTTATCCACTTTGGAACTACCATACATGAAATTGTCATAAACATTCTTGTACAAATATTTTTGAGGAAATATGTTTTTAATTCTGCTGGGAAAATTCCTAAGAGTGGCATTTCTGGGATATATGGTAAGTATAAGTTTAACTTTTCAAAAAACTGCCAAAAAGTCTCTCAGAGTGGTTGAACTTCTCACCAGCAATAAATGAGAGTTTTAGTTGTTGAATATCTTCAGAAGTACTTGGGAAGTCTGACTTCAGAATTCAGACTTTTTAACTTTAGCAATTCTAATAGGTGTGCAGTGGTATTTCATCCTGGCTTTATTTTATATTTCCTTGATGATTAATGAGGTTGAACATCTTTTCATTAGCTCATTGGTAATTCGTACATGTACTTTTGTGAAATGTTCAATCAAATATTTTGATCATTTGCCTGTTATGTTGAGTTTTCAGAGTTCTTTATATATGTTCTGAATTCAAACTCATTGTCAGATAGACACATTGTTAATATTTTCTTCCAGCTTCTTCCCACTTCATTTTCTTAACCATGTCTTTTAAAGGGTAGAAGTTTTTAATTTTGATAAATCCAATTTCTCATTTTTATCTTTTGTGATGTGTTCTTTTTGTGTCCTATCTAACAAATCTTTATCTTCCCAAAGATTGTAAAGTTTTTCTCTATGTTTTATTCTAGAAGTTTTATAATTTGGGCTTTTATACTTAGGCTTATGATCCCTTTTGAATTAATATATAATATAAAGTAAAAGGCAAGATTCCTTTTTTTCTATAAGAATTTCCAGTTGTTTCAGCACCATGTGTTAAAAAGACTATACTTTCCCCATTCAATTACCTTGACATCTTTGTCAAAGATGAATTAGTAATGTATGTATGGATCTATTTCTGGACTCTCTATTCTGTTCCATTGATCTGTATATTTACTCCACTACTACACTACCTTTATTATTAATACTCCATCTTAAGTCTTGAAATCATATAACATAATCTTCTAGATCAGTGGGGTTTTTTTTTTCAAAATTATTTTGTCTATCCCAGGTCCTTTGCATTTCCATATAAATTAGGGAGTAAGTTTATTAATTTATACAAAGATGCTTGCTGGGGTTTTGATTTTGATTGCAATGAATTTATAGACCAATTTGAAGAGATGTGATATCTTAACGGTATTGAATCTCCTGCTCCAGAGCCATGGTATATATTTTCATATATTTCAGTCTTTAGTTTCTTTCAGCAGTGTTTTCCAATTGTGTACAGGTTTTCTTCATGCTTTTGAAATTTATTCCTAAGTATTTCACGTTTTTGGAAGCTACCATAAGCGATGCATTTTTACATTTCAATTTTCAATTGTTTATTAGTAGCATATAGGGATACAATTGAGTTTTGTATAGTTATCTTGTAACTGCAATCTTTCTAAATTCAATTTTTACTCCTATAGTAAATTTATTGTAGATTTCTTTGGGTTTTCTGAATACATAATTATTTGATCTGCAAATAAAGACATACTTATTACCATTTGAATCAGAAATTTGTGAAGTAGGTTTTATTTCTTTTTTTGTATTTTTAGTTCTGAAAATCCAACAAGGCTCTGTTGTACTACATACTCATTGGCTCACTTCATGAAAGGGCCTCATGTGTCTAGGGGCCCTTTATAAGGGGAGCCATCAGCTGCCCTGTCCTCTTCCAAGTTCTAAAAAAGGAGTTGCCTGTAGAGTCTATATTTATATAATGACTTAGCAGAACAGACAGGTGGTTGGGATTTTTCCCCCAACTTTAATCCTATTTTTCAAATAAAACTATTTTTTCCGTTTTAAAGAAGTATATTGATTTTTGTTTAATATAAAAAATAAAACAGAAAGGTATTAAGAATGAGAAAAATCCACTCCTTGGGACTCTTCCTAACACACCTCTTCTATGCATTTTAGTGGAGGGAAAATAGTATTGGTAGCAGAGAGGACAGCAGGCAGAAGGAGGTGCATTCTGGGAGCAGAGGAGAGGGAGAGGCAAGTCCCCAGAGAAGGGGAAATGGCCAAAACCCCCCACCCCAGAAGATACTGCCTTTACCCGGCATGCAGAGAAAGGGCCACTAACACACAAAGAAGGGAGAGTGACAGGGCCCGGCCCAGAGATGTTAAAAGGGACTTGGGGTGAGGATGCGGGACAGACCTGGCCAACAAACCCCGCCTGACTCCGGGTGGCAGGAGGGGCCAAGGGCCGGGGGCGGGGCCGCTGGCGGCGACAGCAGCCTCACGTGACCGGCCAGCGCCGACTCGGTCCTCACTCTGGTATCGGACCCACTGTCGCTCTCTCCCTTCTCAGCGGCTATACCTGCTCCCGGTGGCCCTGAGGGTGTGCGGGCCAGGGGCGGCCCGAGCAGGAGGCGGCGGGGGAGCAGGTAAGGGACCCGGAGGTGGTGCCTGGGGTTGGCGTGGGAGAGCCGCCCCGGCCTGCGGACCCCAACCCTCGGGGGTCTGGCCGCCCCGCGGCGGAGACGCCGCAGGTTGGCGACTACAGTCCCTAACCCCCCACGCGGGCCTACAGAAGATGGCAGGCCTTTGGCGTGCCGAGGGGTGCATGGTCCCGCGGGAGCAGGTGGCCCCGAGGCTTCGACCCTTTGGAAACACCTGCCTCCACCAGCGACGCCAGCTTTTCCTACACCCCGCCCGGCCCCGCCCCCGTCCTTCTTGGCGCAGAAAATGGTGGGCAGCGCGGGGGGCGGGGCGGCTGGGGGGGCGGGAGACGCGGGGCGAGGGCGGCGACGAGGGTCCGGGCGGGGAAGGGGTCGGGAGCGCCCGGCTGCAGCAGCCCCCGCGCCCCCCACCCCGGCCGTCTGCAGGTCTGCGGGGCTAAGTGTCGCGGCGGCGCACCTCGCGGCGAGAATCGGGAGGAGCAGGACACTGCGAGGATAGGCCCAGGTCGGTGCCGGGGACTGTGGTGGGCGACGGGGTAGGAATGTGCGGAAAGCCCAGCGTGAGACCCCAACCTTCTTCTCCCCCTACACACACCTCCGCCTCGCCCCACCCTCGCCATCCTCGTCCTCCATTTTGGGGCCTGCAGAGGCCTGGACATGGATCTGCAGGGAAAATGGTGGGCTTTGCGGGAGGGAGGGGCTCGGCTGGGGGCCCCCTAGAGGGCGCACCGGGCCTCTCAGGTGGGAAAAAGGAAATTCTGAAAAGGCCTTTGAAATCCAGGGCTCTGAATTTTGAAAGGTGCGTAGTAGGGCCTCTGTCCTCGGTGCTGATCGGTCCACCTTTTCTTTCTCTCATCTCCTAGGAGTAATGGAGTCCAAAGAGGAACAAGTGGTGAAAAAGCTCAACATGGAAAGTGCCAACCCAGAAAACGAAGAAAAGGATGAAAAGGAGCAAGATGCTAATAAAGGGAAGCCCTTGGCCCTCCCTCTGGGAGCTGGTGAATACTGTGTCCCTAGAGGAAATCGTAGGCGATTCCGTGTTAGGCAGCCCATCCTGCAGTATAGATGGGAGGTAATGCATAGGCTTGGAGAGCCACAGGCAAGGATGAGGGAAGAGAACATGGAGAGGATCGGGGAGGAGATGAGACAGCTGATGGAAAAGCTGAGGGAAAAGCAGCTGAGTCATAGTCTGCGGGCAGTTAGCACTGACCCCCCTCACCATGACCACCATGATGAGTTTTGCCTTATGCCCTGAATCCGATGTTTTCCCTGAAGTTAATAGGGAGACCCCTGCTTCCTAAACTTGCATATTTGTGATGTACCTTTGTTGTAAACCTTTTGATGTTACTCGTTTCATGTGGGTCTCCTATTACCAGCTTCTAATTGAATGTTGTGTTTTTGATCCAGTTTGTAAGTTTCTGTCAGCAGGGGAGTTTTACCTATTGCATGGAAAGATACCCATTATATATTGTGAAGTTAATAAAGCAGTTTAAAAAAGCATTCTCTGTATTCTTTTTCACTTCACTTCTTATATGAACATAAATAGTCATTCATATAAAGTAAATAGTGTTTATCTCTTTGTGGTAGAATTGTGAGGGATTTTTATTTTCTTTCTGCTTATCTATATCTTATTTTTCACAACAGAGCACATTACTTATATATGACCACCTTATAAGAGAAATGTGAACACTTAATAAACACTTGTGATAGAATCTCAATTTTACCTTACCCCTGGGATCTCTTATTTAGAAATATAAGATAATGAGAAGAGACATATCTCTTTAAAGATAATTATATTTATCAGTAAAGTGAAGATAATAATCACCTTTCAGGGCAGCTTTGTGGACCTGATGAGGTAATGAGTTTGTGAGCTTCCTGCAAGTTCTTGTTCCCATTGACATGTATGATCCAACTCGATATTCCCCTCAGTTATTAGAGCAAGTTTCTAAGGCAAGGTCTTCCCTATACTCAAAAGTCTAGTGGGCTAAATAGTAGGTAGGTTCTTCCATTCCTCTGTTGCTGTGCCCCATTCCCATCCTCTCCCCTGGGCATTGCTCTATGTGCTAGATCTTGCTCCCTACACTGGCCCCCACCACTGTAGATGGTCAGGAATCCTCAAGGTAAGAAGGTCCTACTGATTTCTCTGGGACTTCCAGTGGATGAATCCTTGTCCTCCAAAGGTGTGGAAAAATCCCCTCTCCCTGTTTAGCTTCATGGAAAGACCTTGTCTGTCTAGTTCTTTCCTTAGGGGTAGTTCTCTTCCAGGAACTTAAGTTCAGAGTACATAAGATGTCCCAGTTCAGACTATACAAGATGTGTGAGAGAACACAGCTCACTTTGAGACCGTCCCACCTCATACCAGCCCACATCACCTGAAACCTATGAATGTATAGAATTTTGTTACCCTATATTGAATTGGATACCAGGAGATCATGTCAGTGAATCAGTGGATATCCAAAATGTGAGGATCTTTATGAGAAATCCATGGGAGGACTATTGGGGTTAAGTGTCCCAATAGAACTAGGGAAAAAAGCCCCCCTCAGTTTCTGCTAAACAGATGAAATACACACATTTTGTGTATGAAGACAGTCTTGTGGAAGTAAACTTAAAAGTTATGATTCTAGAACAGGGGTTGGCAAATAGCCCATGGGCCAAATCTGTCCCGCTGCCTATTTTTTTGGCTTACAACTAAGAATAATTTTCATATTTTTTAATGGTTGAAAAATTAAGAATATTTTATGATGCAAAAATATATGAAATTCAAATTTTGGTGTCCATAAATAAAGCTTTATTGGAACATAGGCATGTTTACTCATTTAAATATTGCCTATGGCTGTTTTTGCACTGCAAGGATAGAGTTGAGTAGCTGTGAAAGAGACAGTATGACTTGCTTGCAAAGACTAAATGTTTTTTATCTTGTCCTAACAGGAAAAGTTTGCCACCCTGTGCTCTAGAATTTAACATTGCAATAGCACTTACGAAACCAAAGGGGAAACGTGGATAGGCAGGTAAAAAGGTCATGTAGCATCACAAACTCCAGACATCTTGAATCAGATGCCTAAGTAATTCCGAAGCCCCTCTTCCTCTTGGAAGCACTTGAGACACAGGGCACATTCATGCAAGACAGAAGTTTACACAGAGAAAGGCTGGAGTAGAAGGGACAGGAGAATGGATGAACAGCGAGGCTTATACCCTGCCAGACATTTTACTCCTGGTTGCCAATGTTCGCACAAGCTTCAGGGGGCAAAAAAGTGTTCTGCCTGTATTGACCTACGTGTATTCAGCAGTTCCTTCATAAGGAGAAATGAAGCTCACACGTGAATTGACAGCATATCCACCATAGAAGGTTAGACAGACATATGCCCAGAAAAATATGTATCTCTTCTACATCCAGGCAGATCCAAGTTGTCCTGTCAGTTTCTCAGAGAAAGTTGGGTTTAGGATTCTAGTCTATGGAGAGAGTCCTCTGCTAACCAGTTTTTCTTGGCTCTTAACAGAGTGGTTGTGTCTGAAGGGGCATCTGAAGGAGTAGCATGTAGAGTGGTCAGACTCCTTGTAAAATGAGCAAAAGGCAATAGAGAACAAGGCATAAGATTCCCTTGAGGGGAGCAGCCATATCTAAGGTTCTGGACGCATTTGCCTATATATCATTTCTTTCTGTTATGTGGTAAGCATCCTTTTCTGCTTCAGTGTGGACATTCTCCACAAAAGAAATAAGACAAATTCTTCACATGAAAGCCTAAAAATTCTGACAAAGAGCAGGCAGTGAGATTAGGGTGTTTGCTTTGGTTCTTAAAAAAACAAGGATGTTCAGAAAGAAGGTTTGAGATGTAGATATGGATTAGACCATTGGAGTTTAACACATCATGTACATCCGGTAAATACTTGTTGAATGAATGAATGAAAAACTGAATAAGAGAAATATGGACTTAGTGGTATTTAGCCAATGGTAACAAGTATACATTTTTGGATCCTTATGTATGTCTAACAAATTGAGATTATAATACAGATAATATCTCATAACTTTCTAATAAAACAGGTACTGATTTTTTTCTTAAAAAATTCAAATCTATTCAAGGAAATTCAGAAAATAAACTTAAGGGCCATTGCGTGACCCAAAAAAGTGCTGCAGTTTGAATTTTCTGGTCAGGAGCAGGGACACAGACACTGGACTCTTCCAGGAATTCCAGATAGCATAGGAAGTGCACTCTGATTAAAAATGAAATAAGGCCTTCATGATTTAAAACGTTAAGCCACATTTGTGCTTCCAATAAAAATTAAGTAACAGGGACTGGATTTACCTCCCTGATTGAAACAACTAAAACATGGATAAAATATATGAAACAATGATTTTCGGTCACTGAACATCAGACAGCAAAGTTATTTGAGAGAGGAGAAATAAATAACATGAGCCTTATGATTGTCTCCAACCTACCGCATATTAGGATTTATAACATACATGAAATATCAATGTATGTTAATAATAGCATAAAGGCTAGAAGAGGGAAAGTGGAAGAACATAATTTTAAGGTTCTTATGCTATACATTAATACCACTTAAAAGTAGATTCTGATACATTAACGATGTATACTATAAACCTTAATACAACCACTAAAAAAGTTACAGCTAAAAAGCCAACATAGGAGATAAAATGAAATCCTCAAGTTACTCAATCCAAAAAAAGTTAAAGAAAAGAGAGAATAAATAACAAAGTGATTGATTTAAACCCAAACATACCAATAAGCACATGAACATAAATGGTCTAAACACCTCAATTATAAAATAGAGATGGTCAGATTGGATAGAAAAGAAACAAATATATGCTGCCTATAAGAACTCTATTTTAAATTTAAAGATACAAATTGTTTTCAAGAAAAGGGATGGAAAAGGATGGATAATTTTAACACATCAAAACAAAGCTTGAATGGCTATATTGATATAAGACACAGTAAATTTCAGAGCAAAGAATAATACCATGGATAATGGGAGGTCATTATACAAGTGGTGAATTTGTCAAGAGGCTATAATAATCCTAAACATCCATGGACTACAGTGCATCAAAATACATGAAGCAAAAACTCATAGAACATCAGGGAGAAATAGACAAATCCACAATTATAGTCAAAGATGTCAACACCTTCTCTAAAAAAATTGATAGAATAAACAGATGGAAAATCAGCAAGTACATATAATACTTGAACAGAGCATAGAATTTCCCACCAACAACAGTAGCATATACATTTGATCCACATGCATGTGGAACATTTACCAAGGTAGTCTATATTCAGGGCCATAAAATAAGTCTCAATAATGTTAACAGAATTCAAATCACAAAATCTATATTCTCTGAGCACAATGGAATTAAATAAGAAACTAACGGAAAGATCTCTGGAAAATCCTTAAATATTTAAATTAACACCAGATAATACGTGGTCTAAGCAACTCATGACCCAAGGAAGAAATCAAAAGGGAAATTAAAAGGTACTTTGAATTGAGCAAAAATGAAAAATCAACATATGATAATTTGCAGGATGTGGCAAAAGAAGTATATGGGGGAAATTTATAGCACAAATACATATATTAGAATAAAATAAGGCCCTACAACAATTAAATAAATGGGAGTTTTATTTAAAATCCTTCCTCCCAAGGAAGCTTCTAGATTAACTACCTAAAAGATACGGTGAACACTATTTGGGTGATGGACACACTTATAGCCCTGACTAAAGCATTATAAAAGCTATCCACATAACAAAAACATTTGTACCCCCCTTAATATTTTGAAATAAAAAAACACTCCAGGTTAAGATGGTTTTACTGGTAATTCTACCAAACATTTAAGGATGATATAACACCAATTCTACTCAAAATCTTCCAGAAATTTGAAGAGGAAGAAATACTTCCCAACTCACCCTATGAGGCTAGAATTATCCAGTTAACTAAACCAGATAATTATATTACAAGGAAAGATAACTATAATCCAATCTCCCTCATGAACATATATGCGAAAATTCTTAACAAAACTTTAGTAAAGTCAAATCCAATGATATATAAAAAATGCAATACACCATGACCAAGTAATTTTTATTCCAGGGAGTCAAGGTAGTGTTAATATTTGGAAAAAATTGTGATTCACCACATTAACATAGTAAAAAAAAAAAAAACCCTAACCATATGATCATCTCAATGGAGAGTGAAAAAACATTTGCCAAAATTCCAAAATCCATTACTAATTAAAATGCTCAGTGACCAGGTATAAATAAAATACATCAACCTAATAAAATGCATCTATGAAAAATATATATAATAATGTGTGCATAAAGACTAAATGCTTTCCCTCCGAGATGACAAACAAGGGGAAAATGGACACTTACACAAATTTGATTAAACATTGTATTAGAGGTTCTAGCCAGTATAATAAGAAAAAGAAATAAAAGTGTTACAGTTTGTAAAGGAAGAAGTAAAACAGTCTTTATTCATAGAAAATATAATTGTCTATGTAGAAAATCTTATATAGTATACAAAAAGCTACTAGAGCTAATAAAGTGAGTTCAGAAATGTTGCAGGATACAAGATCAACATACAAATTTAATTGTATGTCTATATGCTAGCAATGTGTTAAGTTTCCTGAGACAGCCACAAAAAGTTATCACAAACTTGGTGGCTTCAGAAAAACCTGCAAGGTTATTCACTCACACTTTTGTAGGGCCAGAAGTTCAAAATCAAGGTATCAGCAGGGCCATGTTCTCTCTGACAGCTCTAGGGAAGAATTATTCCTTACTTCTTCCAGTTTCTGGTGGCCCTAGGCATTCCTTGACTTATGGTAGCATAATTCTTATCTCTGCTTCTCCTCTCTGTGTCTTTCTGTGTATCCTTTTCATCTCTTATAAAGATATGCTCCTTGGATTTAGGGGCCACCCTAATATAATATGATCTCATCTCAATCCTTAATTACATCTGCAAAGACTTAATTTCCAAATAAGGTCAATAAAGTCACATTCTGAAGTTCTGAATGGACATGGATTTGGGAGGGAAATATTCAACTCCTTACAAGCAATGAATAGCCAGATTAAAATTTAAAAACATATAATTTACAATAACACCAAAAATATGAAATACTTTGGGATGAATTTGACAAAAGATGTGCAGGGTCTGCACACTGAAAAATACAAAACATTGATGACATAAATTAAATCCCAGAAGTTTTTTATAGAAATCGATAACCTGATTCTAAAATTTATATCAAAATATCCAAAAGACTAAGAATAGCCAAAACAACTTGAAAAGAGGAATATTTTAGAGGACTTTCATTATTTTATTGCAAGACTTACTATATAAAGTTACTGTAATCAAAACAGTGTTCATAGCACACTGCAACCCTGCAGTATTTATCAGCATAAATATAGACCAACTGATCAATGGAACAGAATAAAAAGTGAAGAAATAGACCCGCACATATATGCCAATTGATTTTTGACAAAGATTCCAAGGTAATTCAATGGAGAGCAGGCACTCATTTCAACAATTGATGTTGAAACAAATGGATTGCCATTTTCAATAACAATAATAATAATTAGAAGAACTGTGTTTCACATAATATAAAAAAGTTGGGTCAAACCATATCATAGACCTATATGTAACAGATAAAACAAAGTTATTAGAAGAAAACATAGGAGAAACTCTCAGTGACCTTTAGTTGGTAAAAAGTTTTAAATTAGAACTCAAAAACATACACTCCAACAAAAAATAAATCAATATATTGGATTTGGGATTTTATCAAAGCTTCAAGTTTTTTCTCTTCAAAGGACAATGTTGATTCTCAGAGATGGATAAAGATGAATTGGTAGGAATCCCAAAGCTCCTCCCTACAACAATAAATAAGGACACATGTTAAGAGAGTACAAGTGACTTGCTTGAAAGCCACATAGCTGAGAAGCCGTAGGGCCACAGCCAGACCTGAGCTGGACTGGAACTTATTGAACAGCAAAAACCTGACCTTCGGACTTCTAGTTCTGGACGAAATGGAGCAACCTCATCCCTTCCATGCCTTCCCTCTTACAACTAAAAACCTGTAGATATAACACAACAAACAAGCATAGGAAGACTCTGAAAGGTGGGAAGAAGTAGACAGACTGCCTAGGAACCTTGGGACTTGAGGAATGACATAGCAGTGAGTTCCCTTGGTTTTCGTATTGTCTCCCACATACATCCTGAATAGGGCACTGTAGAAACCTCTTATCAGGAGCATCCAACCATCACAAACAAGAAAAGCTTCAAGGAAAACCTGTTCCTTCTAGCCAATGACCAAGAAAATGGTTATTTAACAGAAAACATTTTTGGCAATAACTACCCTACTCCAGAAAAATGCAAACGGAAAAGCTGACTCTTTCCCAAACTTGCAGTTTCAGGTGGGGAAAGAGGGAGCTAACTTTCCGTCTCACTCCACCCCTCACCGTTTGGAAGCTCTCTCACTCCACAGCCCAGATACTGTTGGAAAGACTAAAAGGGAGCCAGTCTTCCATCTTAGGCCCAGGGTATACAGGAAGTGCTCCAATTACTCTCCAGGGTAGTGTCAGAGGGGTCCAGTGGCGAGCTGAGTCTGTACTCCTACCCAACAGCAATGAGATTTAACAAAGCTATGCAAGGTGACACTAGTCATTACAGGGTTTCACCCCCTCCTCAGTTCAGCAGGGTCTAGCAGGGAGCTAAGTCTGGGCCTCCATCTGTCATCAAAGAGTCATGCAGTGGGGTGGGACGTGGAGCCAATCAGCATTGGCTTCCTCCTTCCTTTCCTCTGGTGTGAGTGGTGCCAGACAGGAAGTTGAATTTCTGCTCACACCCTACAGCAGCAAAGCAGTGTTGGTCAGCCTACTGCTAGCATCTTCCTCTGTGGCAGCTGAGCCCAGTGAAGAGCTGATCTTATACCCCTAATGAGAGGCAACAAGGCAATTACAGTTGGTGCCCAACTTTCATCAGAAAAGAGTGAGCAGAGCTAAAGGAGGAGCAGAGGCTGGGCGCCGTGGCTCACGCCTGTAATCCTAGCACTCTGGGTGGCCAAGGCAGGAGGATCGTTTGAGGTCAGGAGTTCGAGACCAGCCTGAGCAAGAGCTCCTCCCTACTAAAAATAGAAAGAAATTAGCTGGACAACTAAAAATGTATAGAAAATATTAGCCGGGGATGGTGGCGCATGCCTGTAGTCCCAGCTACTCGGGAGGCTGAGGCAGAAGGATTGCTTGAGCCCAGGAGTGTGAGGTTGCTGTGAGCTAGGCTGACGCTACGGCACTCTAGCCCAGGCAACAGAGTGAGACTCTGTCCCCAAAAAATAAATAAATAGATAAAGGAGGAGCTGAACTTCCACGCCACATATCTGCAATGATGCAGTGTGAGCCAGCCCTGCACTTTGCTGGGGTAAAGTCAGCAGAACCCAGGGAGAAGTTGAACATATACACCTACCCATTGTTCATGCTATACTTTAACAGGGGAACTGCCTGTTTAAAAATAAAATCAAGTAGGCTCCATTATCTCATAATATCCAAAATATCCAGAATATGATCAAACCTGTACACAAAGCAACTTCATTTGTAATCGTTAAAGACTAAATACAACCCAAATGTTCTTCAATAGGTGAATGATTAAACAATTTGTCATACCTCCATGTCATGGATTATATTACTCAGTACTAAAAAGTAATGAACTCTGATGCACATAACAATTGGATGAATCTCAAAGAAATTATACTTCAAGAAAAATCTCAAATAGTACATTATTATTCCATTTATATAACATTCTTGAAATGACATGAATATAGGGATGGAGTACAGTTTAGTGGCTGGCAGAAGTTAGGAGGAGAGAAAGGAGAGAAGGTGACTGTGATTATAAAAGGGTAGGACCAGGAATGGCTGTGATGTATCTTGACTGTGGTGGTAGTCATACAAATCTACGCATGTGAGAAAATTGCATAGAACTAAATATATACATACACATGCAAATGAGTGCATGTAAAAGTGGTGAAATCTGAATAATGGATTGCAGCTACGTCACTTTCCTGGTTGTGATATTGTACTATATTTATGCAAATGTTACCATTGAGGGAAACTAGCCAAATGGTACAGTGGACAGCTCTATATTATTCCTTTTCATTTAATAACAATTTTATTAAGATATAATGCACATACCATATTATTCACTTACATAAAGTATACAATTCACTATTTTTGTATATTCACAGATATGTACAACCAGCATCACAATAAATTTTAAAACATTTTCTTCACCTCAAAAGCAAACCCCATATTCTTTAGGTATGACCTCTACCTCCTAAAACCCCAAAGTCCTAACCAACCACTAATCTACTCCCTTTTTCTATGAATTTGCCAATTCTGAACATTTAATATGCATAGAATTAGGTAATAAGCCCATTTTCATGGACTTTTTGGTCATTTGTATATCTTTTTTAAAACTGACTATTCAGATCCTTTGAAATATGTTTGTTTTTTGTTTTGTTTTACTTTTTATTGTAGTAAAATACACATAATTTTTGACATTTTAGCCATTTTTAAGTATATAGTTTAGTGGCATTAAGCACATTCATATGGTTGTGCAACCATCATCACTATATATATCTTTAGGACTTTTTCATCATCCCAAACCAAACAATCCAACTCCCTGAATGTTGAAGAAATTCAAAATCATAAAAGTAGTGCCACAAGGACTGATGCTGATGAAGACAAAGAGTGGTAGCTGGAAGATGCTGTCTGTTAGTTCCTGCTACTTGGATTTCTGTCCTTACTGTGTCTAGTTCTTCTGATTGTCCCTCGATTCTTTGAGTTAACCATGTCACCATTTCAGTTTTCTCTCTATATTATCCTGATGATTTGATTTTCTATATAATCCTACAAATACACACTAAGGACAAAAGATTATTTTCTTCTGGAAATGTTGGTCTCTGAAAAAAAACTTTCTTCAAGTTGTACCTAGTATATAGGGGCTATTTTGTGGAGTAATAATAAAATACATCATCATATTTTGTGATGTGGAAGTGATCACTCTCTGTGGAAAATATCAAAGCTTGAGGCAGGGCAACCAGCAAGCAGGCTGCTACAGCATCATAGAAAACAAGTATGATGGTGACCTAAACCTGGGGAGACATAGTGAGAATAAAAAAAAAAAGTGGACTGAAGAGATATTAAGAAGGAACAGTCAGCAGGCCTTGGCAATTGATTGGATGTTGGGAGTAAGATAGAGTGAGGGATGATACCCCGTTTTCTTGATTTGACAACAAAATGGCTCTTTGTGCAATTTATTGATATAGCAGATGTAAAACAAGGGAGCATGCTGCAAATTGGGGAGGAGAGATTCTTTAGAAAGGGGGATATGATGAAACCAATTTTGGACCTGTTGAGGCTGAAGTGCCCTTGTGACATCCATAAGAAGAGGTACAGTGGAGAACTGGATAAAGGCCTGGGAGTCTGAAGAAAGAGATTTGGGCTGGAGATATGGAGTTGGATGTCCTCGTCACTAGGATGATAGGGAAAACTATGGAAGTTAGTGAGATCAGCCAGAGAACATGGAGAATGAGAATTCCAGCATTTAGGGAAGCAATATAGCTCCGGTGCTAAAAGCCAGATTGCAATCTGTCAGACCCAGCCAGGTCCAAATCCCTTCTCTGTCCCTTACTAGCTGTGTGATCTGAGGCAAATCCTTCAAACACTTTGTGCCTCATTTTTTAAATCTGTGACAGGGAGACAATCATTGAACCTACATCACTGGGATGTTTTGAGGATCTTATGAAAATATTTATGTATTAAAAAAAAGTACAGAGTAAGGGTTTTATAATTTGTAGTCCTAGTGATCCATAAACATTTCTTATGTTAGTGTGAAGACTGCTATTGTTTAACTAATCAATAAAAACATTAAGTTCTTTATGTGAGCATGCTCAACACTGAATGCTATTCCTTTGCAACTCTTAGCTCAGCTCACCAAGGCAGGGGAACCACAGGGACACTGAGCCCCAAACTGATGTGTTTTAACAGTGAAGCGTGAATTTGTATGGATTTCCCCTTGTGCTGTATGTACACTGGTACTTATTAATGGCCAGCACACATTTTGCTAAGAGAATGAATGAATACATTTGTGCACTGTTTAGGATATATTTCACACCAACTGTGTATTACTTTTGATATCAAAAGAAAACAAACAGAATAATGTCAGGGAAAATGGCAAAGTAGGGAACTCCAAGGACCTATCCTTCCATAGAAACACTGGAAACAAAAGCAATAATTAGAGAATATATTTTTTCATAACTCTGGAAAATAGTCAAAGGTTTATTGCAAATGAGTGAATGTTGAATCAAGAAAACGGCAAATTCACCATGGTAGAAGAGCTTTATGGCATTTTAACCTAGCCTTGCCTCACTCTACTTGGCTGGTGCAGTGATGATCTTGAAGACAGGACCCTGTGTTCCCAGTGTGGGTATCTGGCTCCAGAGGTAACAGAGCAGGTCTTATTCCCAAAGATTTGTGTTTAAATATTTTGACTTGTTTGGGGGTTACCTGATGGACCGAACCAAGGTGGACTGCCTTTGTTTTGAAAATCTGGGGAGAGAGTTATTTTGGTGAATAAGGGCTTTGAAGATATTCTGTGTATTAACAAAACACCATACACAAAGAATTAAAGGAAACCAGGAGAACAAAATTTCATCAGATAGAGACTATCAATAGGGAGATATAAATTATAGAAAAGAAATCAAATATAAATCTGGAGCTGAAAAGTATAATAACCAAAATGAAAATTTCACTCAAGGGTTTCAAACACAAATTTGATCAAGCATAAGAAAGAATCAGTGAACTTGAAGACAGGTCAATTGACATTACCCAGTCTGGGCAGCAAAAAGAATGAAAAGAGCCACAGTGACCTTTGAGATACCATCAAGCATACCAATATATGCCTAATGTGAGTTTCAGAAGGAGAAAAGCAAAAGAAAGTGGCAGAAAGAATATCTGAAAAAATGATGGCTGAAAACTTCTAAAATTTAATAAAATGCATGAATCTACTCAATAAACTCCAAGTAGGATAAGCACAAAGAGATACAGACATTAACATTATAATCAAACTGTCAAAAGCCAAAGACAATGAGAGAATCTTGAAAGCTGCCAAGAGAGAAGCAACTTATCATGTACAAGGTATCCTCAGTAAAATTAACAGCCAATTTCTTAGCAGAAAGGCTGGCGGTCAGAAGGTGGTAGGATGTCATGTTTAAAGTGCTGAAAGAAAAAACAACCTGGGAACCAAGAATTGTATAACTGGCAAAATTGTCCTTTAAAAATGAGAAAGATGCAAGATGTCTGTAAGAAATAAAAAGAAAAAGAGAGGCCGGGCGCGGTGGCTCACGCCTGTAATCCTAGCACTCTGGGAGGCCGAGGCGGGCGGATTGTTTGAGCTCAGGAGTTCGAAACCAGCCTGAGCAAGAGCAAGACCCTGTCTCTACTAAAAATAGAAAGAAATTAATCGGACAACTAAAAATACATAGAAAAAATTAGCCGGGCATTGTGGCGCATGCCTGTAGTCCCAGCTACTCGGGAGGCTGAGACAGAAGGATAGCTTGAGCCCAGGAGTGTGAGGTTGCTGTGAGCTAGGCTGACGCCACAGCACTCTAGCCCGGGCAACACAGTGAGACTCTGTTTCAAAAAAAAAAAAAAAAAAGAGAAAGAAATCAAGACGTTTCAGATAAACAAAATCTGAGAGCGTTCATTAATACTAGATCAGCACTACAAGCAAATAGAAAAATCAGTGTTATTGTAATTTTGGTTTATCATTCCTTCCTTCTTTCTATATAACTTAAAAGGCAAATGTATAAAACAATAATTAGAAAAAATAAAAGATCTGTAACAAGTAGAAACATTGAGTCAGTAATTATAAATTCAGCAAAATTTCAGGGTTTACAACATAAATACAAAAAAACAAGTTGTGTTTCTATAAACCAGATACGAACAATCCAAAAAGAAATAAAAATCCCAACAGTTCTTTTTTTGTAGAAATAGAAAAGAAAAGAAAAGTAGAAAAGCCAGTACTAAAATTCATATGGAATAACAAGGATTTTTTTTTTTTTTTTTTTTTTTTTGGTGTACCTACAACACAGATTCCGAATGAACTTTAACATTTGGCAAACTGCATCAATTGGCAGTTTCATGGACTTAATCAATACTGGTGTTCAAAAGATAGTTATTCCTGGGCATCCCACTAAATTTAAACGTGGTACTGCCTATAATCTTGTGAAAGTAACCAAATATAAGATAGTATGCCTCATTTTAACTATATCCTTGCCAAAATTTCCCACAGTAATAGAATCTATTATCCTAAAATATCCCATAGTGAGCATAGACACTCTGACACAATGAGTGTCTTTGGCACTTAACAAATTGGCTTGATAAAAGGAATGAAGTATTGTGCATGCTACAGTGTGGATGAACCTTGAAAACACTATGCTAAGTGAAAGAAGCCAGACACAAAAGGTCACATATTATTAGTAGATAAATCCTTTTATGTGAAATATCCAGAACATGTAAATCCATAGAGACAAAAAGCAGATTAGTTGTTGCTTGGAACTAGGGAAAACAGGGAATTGAGAATGATTGCTTCGTGGTTATGGGGTCTTCTTTCAGGTTGGTGAAACTGTTTTGGAACTAAATAGAAGTAATGGTTGCACAACATTTTGAATGTAGTATATGTCACTGAATTCTACACTTTAAAATGGTTAATTTTTGTGAGCAGACAGTTGTTCATAATACTCCTTGATTATCCCTTTAATGTCCATGGGATCTATAGTGATGCCCCCTCCTTCATTTCTGATGTTAGTAATTTGTATCCATTCTTTTTTTTTTCTTAGCTTGGCTAGAGGCTTACCAATTTTACTGATCTTTTCAAAGAACCAGCTTTTGGTTTCATTGATTTTCTTTATTGATTTCCAGTTTTCAATTTCACTGATTTATGCTCTACTTCTTTCTGTTTTCTTTCTTCTGTTTACTTTGGATTTAATTTACTCTTCTTTTTTCTAGTCTCCTAACATGGAACTTAAATGATTAATTATA
>NW_012134303.1:765074-766049 GCF_000956105.1 Propithecus coquereli | reverse complement strand
ACTTTTATTTTACCTTCACTTACTCCTTCTCTAGTACTCTTTCTTTCTTTATGTAAATCTCAGTTTCTGTCCTATATAATTTTCCTTCTTTCTAAAGAACTTCTTGTAACATTTCCTACACGGCAGGTTTACTGACAATAAATTCCCACAAATTTTGTCTAAGAAAGTCTTTATTTCTCCTTCCCTTTTGAAGGATAATTTCTCAGAGCATGACGTTGTAGGTTGGATTTTTTTTCTATCTCAACATTTTAAATATTTCACTCCTGTCTCTTCTCACTTATATGGTTTCTGAGAAGCTGAATATAATTCTTATCTTTGCTCCTCTATGAGCACAGTGCTTTTTTCCTCTGGCTTCTTTTAGAATTTTTTTCTTTATCTTTGATTTTCTGCAGTTTCAATGTAATAGGCCTAGGTCAAGGTTTGTTTTGGGTTTTGTTTTGTTTTCTTTTCTTTTTGCATTTATCCTACTTGGTGTTCTCTAAGACTCCTATATCTGTAGTTTGATATCTGACATTAATTTGGGGGAAATTCTCAGTCATTATTGTTTCAAATATTTCTTCTGTTCCTTTTTCTCTTTCTTCTCCTTCTGGTCACATTACATATATATTATACCTTTTGTGGTTATCCCATAGTTCCTGCATATTCTGTTCTGGTATTTTCTATCTTTTTGTCTTTGCCTTTCAGTTTTGGAGGTTTTTATTGAGATGTCTTCAAGCATAGAGATTCTTTTCTCAGCCATGTCCAGTTTCTTATTCTTGATTGATCTAACAGATAACAGTTTATTCAAAATAATAATAGCAACAGTGTATTCAATTATGTATGCTTATGGGTGTGTATGTGTATGTATATATATATATATATATATGCTTATTTGTGCTTGTATATAAGCAAAATGAATGACGGGAATGATACAAGGGATAGAAGAAAGGAATTAGAGTTATTTTGTTATTATAAGGTACTTGCACTAGCAGTGAA
>NW_012134303.1:763603-765024 GCF_000956105.1 Propithecus coquereli | reverse complement strand
TATTTTGGTTGTTGCCGTGATTGCCTTTGGGGTCTTCTTCATAAATTCTTTGCCTAGGCCAATGTCTAGAAGAGTATTTCCAACATCTTCCTTTAGAATTCTAATAGTTTCACTCCTTAGGTTTCCAAGTGTTTTGATATTTTCCAGCTATCTTTCTGTTATTGATTTCCAGGTTAATTTCATTGTAGTCTGAGAACAGACATTGCATGATTTCTATTATTTTAAATATCTTAAGGTGTGTTTTATGGCCCAGAATATTGTCTATGTTGGTGAATTGTTCCATGTGAGCTTGAGAAGAATGTGTTTTCTGCTGTTGTTGGATGAAGTAGTTGATAGATATCCTTTATATCCAATTAATTGATAGTGTTGTCGAATTCATCAGTATATCCTTTCTGATTTTCTTCCTTGCTGGATCTGCCCATTTCTGATAGATAAGTCCTTAAATCTCCAACTATAATTCTGGCTTCATGTGTTTCTGGAAGTTCCATCAGTTTTTGCCTTACGTATTTTGATGTTCTGTTATTAGGCACATATACATTAAGGATTATTACATCTTCTTAGAGAATTGACTGCTTTATCATTATATAATGTCCCTCCTTACCTCTTATCACTTTCCTTGCTTTGAAGTCTGCTCTGTCTGAAATTAATATAACTACTCCTTCTTTCTTTTGATTAGTGGTGACACTATATATTAATATCTTTCTTCATCCTTTTACTTTTGATTTATATGTGTCTTTATATTTAAAGTGGGTTTCTTCTAGGCACCGTATAGTTAGTTGAGTCTTGTTTGTTGATTCGCTCTGATTATCTCTTTTAGTTGGTACATTTAGACATTGATGTTCAAAATGACTATTGCTATAATTGGATTAATATCTACCATATTTTTTTCTATTGATCACCTTGTTCTTTATTCCTATTTTTGTTTTCCACTCTTTTTCTGCCTTTTGTGGTTTTAATTGAGCATTTTATATGACTGTTTTCTCTCCTTTCTTAGGAATCAGTTATACTTTATTTTTTTACTTTTTTTAGTGGTTTGCCCTAGAATTTACAATATATATTTACAACTAATCCAAGTCCACTTTCAAATAACACTATACCACTTCACTGCTAGTGCAAATACCTTATAATAACAAAATAATTCTAATTCCTTCCTTCTATCCCTTGCATCATTCCTGTCATTCATTTTGCTTATATATAAGCATAAATAAGCATATGTATATATGTATACACATATACACACCCATAAGCATACATAATTGAATACATTGTTGCTATTATTATTTTGAATAAACTGTTATCTGTTAGATCAATCAAGAATAAGAAACACGGCCGGGCGCGGTGGCTCACGCCTGTAATCCTAGCACTCTGGGAGGCCGAGGTGGGCGGATTGTTTGAGCTCAGGAGTTCGAGACCAGCCTGGG
>NW_012134303.1:709225-762408 GCF_000956105.1 Propithecus coquereli | reverse complement strand
TGTTATTATAAGGTACTTGCACTAGCAGTGAAGTGGTATAGTGTTATTTGAAAGTAGACTTAGATTAGTTGTAAATATATATTGCAAATTCTAGGGCGAACCACTAAAAAACGTGGTTCCTTTTACCCTTCCCCTGCTCCTGGACTAGCTAACTCACAAAACGGTGAGGGTACCCCTGTGACTGGGTCCCCCTGGAGTTTTTAACTCTGAGTTGCTCACACTGAGCCTCTAGCAATTCCTCAATTATAGTTCAGGTTTTCCTACTCCCAACACTGGTTCCCACAAAGGTTTCTGCTCATGTTTTCTTGCTCTGGTAAATATGATTCTCTATATCTACCTGTCTGTCTTTTCAGCTTGGGGAGCAGCCCTGTGACCTCACTTCTCTATGGATCTAAGAAGAGTTGAGTTTTCAGTTTGCTCAGCTTTTTATTTATTAGGAGAGAGTTGCAATTTTCAAGTTTCTTATATATTGGGCCAGAAACCAGAAGTCACATAGAGTTTTAAAATCTCTTAAATTTCTCAAAGTAGAAAAGAAATTATTTTACAAAAATATGAACTAAGCTTATTTATAAATTCTCATGTTTTTCAATTTATATATTTTATAAATAAATACATTTAAACAAAAAAAATAAAATGGTTAATTTTATGTTATGAGAATTTTTCCTTAAAAAAGAAAATAAATATAGCTCTATTTGGAAAAAAATATATATAAAAATATATTATCTAGGCCCATGACCTTCATCATTTTTATATTATGTACCGCTTTGAACATTTAATGCGAGTAATGGACTCTATTCTCTGCAAATTACACACCCAATAAAAAAAACATATATCCTATTCCTCCCCAGGACACACACATGAGTACATGATTGTGAACATAATTCCAGGGGATTCATAGGTTAATAATGCCTGAACCCAAGGAATAGGTGAGCTCCCTTTAACAAGGCTCAGTTGTTATTTTTCTCTTCCGCTTCCCATCCCATTCCCAAGTAGCTTCTTCTTCTTTCTTTGTTTTCTCTACCTCATAGCTTCTGCTTCCTTGTGATGTCAATCTGCTTCTGTATTAGCATTTCTCAGGTTCCTAGGGTACAGATCTTCCTACAAAAGTGTACATACTCCACTACTTCCTAAACATACACAACCTTGCATACCATTTCAGGTGGTCCACAGACTTCATCAGTTGGGAACACTTGGTCTAAGCCAATATTGATCAGCATGTCAGAATTCCTTACCCACTAGCCTAAATATGGCTGAGAGAGCCATAGGGTGGTATGGACTGGCAGGCAGCAACTCTCCAGCAAGGTGAGGCTCATCCTGGGTTCCCTGGAGATGTAGTTTTAGGTGAGAGGCCCACCAGACTGCACCCCTTAGGCCAGCTGGGTGGCAGCAGACAGGGTCCAGGGAGGCTTCCACCCAAGCACTGTGGATAAGGGCAGAGAGTGGGCAGGTCTGGGGAGCCTCCCCCTAGCAATCACTTCTCCAGACCTAATGGAAATCCTCAGCTGCAGGGATATAGAAGGTATCCATTCTGGTTTTCAGTGGCAGGAATAGTGCTCCCTTCCCTGCTGGGGCTGAGTTATCCCTGTGGGAATTTGGGGGAGGGAGGAGGGAAGGAGCCAAAGGCATTTACTCAGGTCTTCACCTTGGTCACCTATCCAGGTATATTTTTGGATTGAGCAACAAAGTCGGGCACCTGAATGCAGGGGATGAGAGGCTCTGGGAAACGTGAAGGGGTAGGAGGGAAGCACCTTTCCCCCCTCCTTTGACAGGGCTGGGAAGATGGGATCATCTTTGCACGCCTCGCACCCCCAGCTGCCTCACTCTCACAGCTCTTCCTTTTGCCCAGAGCTAAGCCTCTGAATGAAAATAGCCAAGGGCAAAATTTTCAAAACTGATATTCTTGAATTTTCTGTCAACCATCAGACTCCAGCAAGTCTACTTGCACTCAGCAGTTGTTTGGGAACATTAAATAAATGTGTATGTGTTTTTTTTTAATTTCTTGGTATAATTTGATAATTTTTTTTAATTTCAGCATATTATGGGGGTACAGATGTTTAGGTTACATATGTTGACCTTGCCCCACCCCCCCAGCTTCAAGCGTGTCCATCCCCCGGATGCTTCGCATGGCACTCTTTGTGTATGCATATACCCGTGCCCTCCTCCCCCCTCCCCCCTTCCCCCTGCCCGACATCCAATAAATGCTATTCTTATATGTGCACTTCATGAGAGAACCAACCATTTATGAAAATTCTTTTAAAATGTATGCTTCGTATGTAGCCAATTGAATTCATTGTATGGCAAAAGTTAACATTATGAATTAAATTTGGCTTCTATTCTGAGTAGAAAATTTTGGAATCTTGTTGGGTTTTGTCTCTAGCCTAAACACTTTCTCCCAAATGAAATAGCTTTATTTAATTTTGTGCTTATTATAAGAATAACTTATGCTGAGGGGAGTAAATTAAATAAAGCCAAAAAATATTAAAAAGAAAATAAAACCCCTACTGCTTCCCTACTTGACGATATACCCTGTACCAATTATGGGAAGGTCTGGACCACAGGCAGAATGAACATCAGTGGCTGAGTGGAGAAGTAGACTGAAGGAGTACGTGCCTTGGGATAAAAGGAGAAAAAGAAAAAAAAATTCCTCAGAGATGTGCCAGTCGCCAGCAGTCCTAGGAGAAGATGCAGCCCTTACCTGATAACCACAGAAGAATAAATACATACCACAGGGGGAAAAGGCAACATTTGACCTCTGGGATTATCGAAGACCAAAATGAGTGACAAGGCCCCTGAAGTGTTGGTGGGGGGTGGGGGCGGAACTAGTGAAGGGAATAAAGTGAGCTGGTTCCTGACGCACTTTCTGCCGGTGGGAGGGGAACTAGGGACCCGAGCCCACTGGTGACGTTTTTCTCACGTGATCAGGAGCCGATGTGTGCAGAAGTCCCTCTCCTCCAGGTACCAGCTCCCTAATTTCGTGGAGGAAGACAGAATTCAGACTGAGGGACAGAGGGGGCAACAGTCCTATAGCCCTGCAGGTCGGTACAAGCCAGGGACCCCTGAGGTGGGGATGGTAACGGACAGAGGCAACAGAGGATCAGGTTGCTTTCTGGATACCACCCCCTTCCACCTCCATTCATTTTGGTGCAGAAAATTGTGTGTGTTGGGGGAGACATGTGGGTACCATCTCTTATTTCCCTGGAGAAGTGTGGGCTTCTGGCAGAAGAATATGTGAGAAGGAGTCATTTTCCCGGGATGGCTACGAATCCATCGCCGCCTGTGGACCCCCCGGGTCGGGGTGGCAAAGGGTAAAGACCAGAGCGGTTCCAGGACTGGATTCTCTCTTCTCCTTTCCCGATGTCCACCTGTTCGGTGCGAGAAATGGAGGGCTTGGCAGGGGGGAGCTCGAGAGGGGTCAAGGGTTGACAATGGGACCAGTTGGGATCTCCTAGGAGGCAGGCGATTGGGCGACATCTGATGGAGGAGAAGGGCCGGGGGAGGGGACGGCGAGGAAACCGCCGCGAGGAACCCGCCTGATCCCAGCTGGGCGGCTGGAGGCAGGCGTAGTAGGTGACCCCGGGATGCGGAGGACAGACCCTGCAACCGGTCCCGGCCTGAGTTCCCCGTATCTCTTCTCCATTCTCCGTCCATTTTGGAGCCGGAAATGGTGGGTGGAGGGGGTCGGGGGAGGAGGTGCTACAGAAGGGAAGGGCAGAGGTTTGGTCTGGGGACCAGCTGCCTATCGAGGAGGAGTGGCTTCTGAGCTAGGGAGGGTTGAGAGGAGGCGGCACGGACCAAACATTTTACTGAGTTTGTAAATAATTTTTCTCTTACATTGCAGGAAAATGTGGGCTTTCTGTGTATGTGGGGAGAGAGGGGGTAGCAGGAGTGCTCTGGACATTTCTGCCGTGCCCCATGTGTGTCATCACCATTTTCAGAAAAGCGGTAGGCTTTGCGCTATTCCCTATCCAGATGTGAGGGGTTTGGAATGCAGAGAACTGAGTACAGCTGGATCTGCTTTCTGAACATCCCTGTCCTGAACCCCACTCATTTTAGTGCCAGAAAAAGTGAGAGAGAAATTTGAGAGGGGGATTCAGAAACATAGAAACACTTTGGCAATAATCTTTGTCTCCCATTGCCCAGTAGCAGAAAAAAATGGAGGCTCCTAGGAAGGAACTGTAGAAGGGGGAATCAGAGAAGACAAGGGAAAGGGCGAGGGGTGGTAAGAGTTGGGAAAGTTTTGACAGAATCAGAAAACGACCAGTGTCCCTGTTGCCAGTCATTCACTGTCACAATCCCTCATTCATCATCTGTCTCCTGTCTCTCTGCAGGTCTTCAGGTCTGTGGTTGTGGGCACCAACCCAGACAAGAAAAGGAAAGACCTGCAGTATCAGTGCAGGTCAGTGGAAGGAGGCAACTGCTCCAGGACCCCTGGGATAGAAGTGGCTTAAGCCAGAGCAGAAGTTTGGGAGGCCACTGCCTGGCACCCCTCTTCCAATCTTCCCTTTTGCAGTTTCGAGATACATGACCACTGTCAAAACCCTAAGGGAATATGGTGCTGTATGGCTGATGAGGATAGAGGGGAAAATAAGAAAGTGAGAAAAGGGAGGTGTGGCATCTGTGATGCCCCTTGAGGATATAAGAGTAGACCTGAAATCTGAGAACTGCCCATTGTTCTACTCTGTCTGAAGTTTTATAAGTGTTACAACTGCAGGTCAGCGAAAAAAGGAGAAAACTGCCCAAGATTCTTGCAGGTCAATGTAAGTTAAGACTACCCACTTAAAACTGGTCTGGGCATAGCCAAGGTCAGAGCAAAGTTTGGGGACCAATGTGCTCCCCACACATTTCTCAGCATACCCCCTTAATTGTAGGGATAAGCACCTGTGGAAGTTTCTGCAAGGTTGGCTCATGTGAACATGTGTGAAGTGGGAAGGAAATGAAGGAACGTTAAGGTAGGAGTGCACCTAGAAGGTGGGATAGGGTCAGGAAAATCTTGAGAAAGGCAAGTTCAATCCCCTAAGCCCTCAGTGTCCTGTGTCTCCTCTTTGTTTCCTAGCACAGGCAAAGAAGGGAAAATCTCAACATGGAAAAGCTCTACAAGGAAAATGAAGGAAAGCCAGAAAACGAAGGAAATCTAGAAAATGAGGGAAAGCCAGAAGATGAAGGAAGTACAGAAGATGAAGGAAATGGAGACGAGAAAAATACCAAAGTGGAGAAGAAGCCAGAATACAAGGCAAAGCTAGAGGATGAGGGA
This sequence comes from Propithecus coquereli, assembly GCF_000956105.1. Taxonomy (NCBI): domain Eukaryota; kingdom Metazoa; phylum Chordata; class Mammalia; order Primates; family Indriidae; genus Propithecus; species Propithecus coquereli. The sequence continues at coordinate 757,157 of NW_012134303.1, read as the reverse complement.
CAGCCAGATGACAAGGAACAACGGGAAGATGAGGGAAAGCAAGCAAAGCAGGGAAAGTCCGAAGGTGAGGGCAAGCCAGAATCCCAGGCAAAGCCAGAGAGCCAGCCGCAGACCGCGGAAAAGCGCCCAGCTGAGGATTATGTGCCCCGGAAAGCAAAGAGAAAAACGGACAGGGGGACGACGGACGATTCCCCCAGGAACTCTCAGGAGGACTTACAGGAAAAGCATTTGAGCAGTGAGGAGATGATGAGAGAATGTGGAGATGTGTCAAGAGCCCAGGAGGAGCTAAGGAAAAAGCAGAAAATGAGTGGTTTTCATTGGATGCAGAGAGATGTACAGGATCCATTCTCCCCAAGGGGCCAACGGGGCGTCAGGGGAGTGAGGGGCGGAGGTAGGGGCCAGAAGGACTTAGAAGATGCTCCATATGTTTAATGTCTTTGGCCTTTAATTCCGATTTCTCTGATGGGAATATTGCCAGTCCTGCTTTCCCTGGCAGGCATTTGCCGGGTATGTGCTTTAACCTTATGCTGATACTTTCCTTTAGGTGTCACTCTTGTTACCAGCAGACTTTTGACCCACCTACGGCGCTCTTTTAGTAGAGGATTTTCACCCATGTGCATGGAAGAGATGTTCATGGTACATTGTAAAATAATAATAAAAAAAACAATTTTCAGAACTACATATACAGTATCAGCCCATTTTTGAAAGAAAAATATATATATGGTTACATAATACATCCATGCACAGGGAAAACTATGCAACTGAGTAAACCAAAGAGAAATAACAGCTTTCTCTGTGTGATGGGACCGGAGATTTATTTTTTTCTTATTTGTACTTTTTCCCCTAAAAACCACCAGTTACTTTTGTGGTAAAGGAAATAATAAAAGATAAACAAAATAGGAAAACAATACATACTAGGCAATCAAAACAACTATTCATTGAGCCTACGAAGGCAGTGGAGACACTTAAAATTCTTGTTAGAATGCAAAATGATAAATAGAACTCAGATTACCCCTGGGACTTAGAGTTGGAGGAATCAACCTGGCAGTTACTAAAGATTCACTGCTGTAAGAGACGGCCTTGCCATCTGTGAAACGGGGATAAAACTTAACCTCCTAGGACGGTGGAGTAGATCAGATGTGACACCAAGTGTGTGAACTGTCCTGGGCTGCTCCTGCCCTCTCCCCTGCACTAGCAGTACTGGGTCAGACAGTTGGGGGAGGGCTGAGGAAGGTATCACCTGTGCCCAGGAATGGGTACAGGAAGCTGAGAGGTGGGCACCACCCTTCCCTGGGTAATGCCATATCTGCTGGGCATTGTGTCCCCTCTCCTCCTAAGGCCCCCACTGCTGCTAGTGGGCTGGAGTCCTCAAGGTAACAAAGCCTCTTTGATTTTCCTGAAGTCCCTGGTGAGTTGAAGCCCCACTATGTTCCTTTCTGAACTGTCGAGAATGTCCTTCTTCTCACTTTATAGTTATGTTAATATTGGCATGAAATGTGGAAAAATGCTTTGTAAAATCTTAACTAATATATTTCTCAGGCATTATAATTGCCCCACTAGACTTGCCCTTTTCAAATAAAAGAATTTATCTCATTTAACTCATTTTGGTACCCCACAGCGCATAATAGAAGCTTAAAAAAATAAATACATTAATTACTGAGTCAGAAGGCCTTGGTTCTTGGCCCAGTTATGCCCCTGACTGAATACGTAGCCTTGAGCCTGTAATTTTGTTCTTTAGCAACTAAAACTTGCCACTTCAAAAGGAACACAGCAGATGGATTATACCACAATTCATTGCTAAACGATTTTAACATTGGGTAGTGTTTTTCAAAGTTTGCTATCTACTAGCAGACCACCTGCATCAAAATCGCCTAGCTGTCTTGTTGAAAATGCAGAAACCTGAATCCCACCTCAGACTCAATGCATCAGAATCTCTTCTGATTTGTCTGTATAACGTGTGTGTCTTTTGCTTTTAGCTTATTTTAATTTTTATCAAATGGATACATGCACAAAATCTTAAAAATCCTATAGTGCAAAAGAGTTTATTATTAAAACCTGTAGTCTGCCTTGTCATTCCATATTCCTACTCCCCAGAGGCAATTACCATAAACATTTTCAGTTTGTTATGGTATTTACCTCCATACATCTGAATAATCTGTATATACTGCTATTTCTTTTTTTAAGTTTTATTAAAATGTAATTCACATACCATAATATTCACTCTTTTAAAGTACACAATTCATTGGTTTATAGCATATTAGCAGAGTTCTGAAATCATCACCACTATCTAGTTCCAGGATATTTTCATCACCCTAAAAATAAATCTCATACCCATTAGTACATAATGGTGTGCCCATTCCCTCATGCCCCTAGCACCTGGAAAGCACTGATCACCTTTCTGTCTCTATGGATTTGTCTATACTGGACATTTCATATAAATAGAATCATACAATATGTGGTCTCTTGTGTCTGGCTTCATTCACTTTCCATAATGTTTTAAAGGTTCATCCATGTTGTAATGTATATCATTACTAAACATTTGTGTACGAGTTTTTGTGTGTAAATATATTTTCAGTTCTCTTGGGTATATACCTAGGAGTGGAATTGATAAATCATGTGATAATTCTATATTTAACTTTTCGAGGAACTGCCAAACAGTTTTCAAAAGCAACTGTGGCATTTGACAATCCCACTAGCAGTGTAGGCGTTTTCCAATTTCTCCATCTCCTTGCCAATGCTTGTTATTATCTCTATTTTTGATTAAAGCCATCTTGGTGGATATGAAGTGGCACCTTATTGTGGTTTCGATTTGCATTTCCCTAACAGCTAATGATGTTTATCATCTTTTCATGTGCTTATTGGCCATTTATATATCTTCCTTTGATAAATGTGTATTCAAATCTTTTGCCCATTTTTAAATTGGATTGTCTTTTTCTTGTTGAGTTGTAGTAGTTCTTGTTTGTTCTGAACAGAAGTCCCTTAACAGATATCTGATTTGCAACTGCTACTTCTTGATGTGTCAATTTTCATCATTATCTACTGACTTTTTGATATGATAATGGATGAATTCTCTCTTACATTTATAATCTCCACTATCTATCGCCTACCCGCCAATACAGATTTACCACATGCTATGTGTATTTTAACAAGCATCCCAGTGATTCTGTTGCTTAACTCTGAGAAACACACCATTTACATGTTTGTCAGGAGAGGCTAAGCTTATGCTAGAGTAGCTAACAACCTCAAAACCTCAGTGGCTTATCACAAAAAAGGTTTATTTCTCAAACTTCATGAAGGTTGAGGGATGGAGAAGTTCTGCTCCTCATAGTCTCTCAGGGATACAGACTAGCTGTGATGCTACTGCAGCAGAGGAAGAGAGTGTGCAGAGATCTCGTATTCACTGGTCTAGAAGTGACAGAAATCATCGCTGTTCACAGCCTACATCTTCATATTTCTAGCTCCTTTAATTTTGACAAGCAACTCTGAGAGAGGTATTATTATGCCCTCTATATAGGTGACTGAACTGAGGCTCAAAGAGGGTAAATGATTTATTCAAGATCACGTGCTAATAAGAGGAATGGCACAGATTGAAACCCAGGTTGATCTGGCTCTAATGCAATAATCCTTAACCAGTTTGCTTTCCTAAATCTAAGGATTTAAATTTTATCTTCACTTTATTGTCCAAACAGTCCTTTAAGATGTCAGAAAAGTGGTAATGTTTCCTCAGATGACAAATCTAAAGAGCAAGGCCCACAATGGCATTGCTTCCTCTATCATCGATGCCTTAATAAGGTATTTTCACACCAATTCACAGCTTGACTGCGTTGGCCCTCAAATCACGAGCTGTCTCTGCAGTGAATGTGGGTGTTTAGGCAGGTGGTGGCACCTCTTTCTCTTGAGTTGTAGGACTGCATGCTCCTACAACTCCTGCAAGCTCCCTTTGCCTGGGGTCTCAAACTTTTGGGCCTGGGCTGACTTGAACAACAGATACACTGTACCAGGCACCAAAATAGGCCCAGACACAATCAAATCCCTTCTGGGAGTCTGAGAAAAGTGTGTTGTGGTTATTTTCCTAACTGCATTCCTGCCCCACTTGTTCCAGTGGCTGTTTCAGCAGACTCTGAGAGAAGAATTCAACTCTGTTACCTTAACCCCAAATTATCTGGTTAAACCCAGATTGCAGCTGATTCCAACAAGGAAAAATGCCTTAAATTTTTATGCTATGGAGTTTATTTCCATCCCTACAAAAGTCTCCTACATATTCCAAAAGGAAAGAGAACAGGAAAAAATGCAAAGCTTTATGACTGATAATGAAGGGAGTCTTGTTATTGGAGACTATTGAACCTATCACTCATCCATTTGAGCCAATAGACAGTGGCCAGTGTTGCTGAGGACATCCATATAATAGAAGATATCTCCTTTACTTTTCCCTCACTCCCCTGCCAAACCTAAGAAATTCTTTTAGAATAAGGAGAGAAATATTCCCGAGAATATTTCCTGTCCAGTACAAGCCACTAAAGAGTCTGTGCTGCTTGTGGGAACCAAAAGGAACTGTAAATTGAACATAATGTTTAAGTTGTAAAACAAACAAGACAATTTCCAGCTTCTGCTCCAAATGGAGAGCTGAAAAGAATGGCACTTGCACATTTATGACAGGAAAAAAAGTTGGACAAAATGCAATATAACATATTTTCTTAAAACCATCAGAGAATTCAGCTCACAGGGCAAACAATTATCCCAAAATCTAGAGAGAGACACTTGGAAGGAGAAATAGTACCCCAACATTTGCTTACCTGAAATAGATACCACCAAACGCCATGTAGACCAGTAAGAAAATTGAGCTAGAAATTGTCAATGGATTTCTAAAGACTGAGTGAGGGCTAGCATGAGAATATGTGAAGTCCCTGAGGGCCACAGACATAAAGAGGCTTGCGTCCTCTTTCAGGCTTTACTCCAGAAACCTCAGTAGGTGCTCCTAGAGAAGATCAGTGGGAATCTGAAAAAGCTTGCCCCATAGTGCCAGCTAAGAGAGAGAAATAGTTGTCACTGCTGACATTTTAACTAGACCCATTTTCCGTAGTAAATAAAAATCTTAATCTGCAGGAAGAAGGACAACAAAACCCATACCCTGAAGTTACTGGTGGAAATCCCCTGGAACTGGGGAAATGAAACAGAAAAATAAAAGCTCTATGAGGAGAAGAGGGCAGCCAGGTGTGCTAGGCTCAGCATTATTTCTGGAGGAGAGACATGAACACATGTGAAGTCTACACCACTAAGACTCAGGCTTTCAGTGCCTACCTACGATGAAGACCTGGTAAAAATATCAGAGAATGCCCTTTCTGCTCCCCAATGCTATGCTAAGAAATAACGTATAAAAATACAGTGGAGGACAACAACAAGAGACAGATTCTTTTTGGGGGACAGCACAAAGGGAAAATGCAAAGCCAAGTGGAAAGACATAGAGACAAATGGGAAGAAACCCCATCAAACTCAGCCCAACTTCTGACTAGATTTAAGTAAACCTCCACACTAAAACTTAGCAGAAAGAAAGACATGGATATATCCAAGCATAATGTCTATTTACATCAGTAATTACTACCTATACACATCCAGCTTTCAAGTAAAAATTATGAAAAATACAAAAATACAAGAAATCAAAACAGACAAAGCAATCATCAGAAGTAGAATCAGACATGACACAGATCTTGGAACTATGAGACAGAGAATTTTAAATAACTATGATCAATGTTCCTCTTCTGGCATTGGCAACATGAGGAGCTCTGTGGATACACTTCCCTGTGAAATTAGTGTAGTTATTTTTTAAAGAATACAACTATTTAAAGTTTTTGTAAATGGTCCAAAGAGAAAATAAAGAAACATTCCTTCAAGAATATCTACTAAAACTTAGTAAGAAAAATGAAAATCTGTGGCATTTGAACCAAGATTCTTTCCTTTTCTTCTTCCCAGCTTAGCGTGATAACACTCCAGAATGGTGCAGCCAAGAACACAGGTCTCTCTCTCCCTTAAGCTCACACTTGGAGAGTTGCAGTATCATTCCTGGAGAGACAGAAATTCTTGTCCTGTCTTGAGCCATCTGTTGCAAAGGCTAAGTTCTTGGTGAGTGCAGCTCAGAGGTGGGGACTTCCTTCTCCCCAGACTCTACTCATTAGAAGACGGCTTTATCTCCAGTACAGAATGCTGAAAACACTGGGGATCCAATTGTCTGGGAGAGGTAAGTTGGGAAGGCATGAAGGTAGTGCCCACACCCAGTGAAGTGCCCAGTTCCTAAAGTAGAAGTGTCATTCAAAGAGAATTGTGCCACTGTCCCTGTCCCCAGCTCCAGAGCCTTAGGTCAGAGATTTTGCCCAGGGGGAGAGGCAGGCTTTAAAATAGAGAGCTCCAAATCTCTTTCCAAAGGAACTGACTTTATTTGACACACAATGTGGAGAAGTTGAGGGCTAAGGTGCTATAAAGAATGGAGGTCGTGGTGAAAAGCAATTAAGAGAAGGTCAGTAGATTCATTAGAGATGTAAGCTAAATATTAGACCACCTAGTTTACTAGGAAAAAAACAAGGAAAGACACAGCTAAGTAGAGTCCTCCTGGGATCAAAACAAATCTCAAACATTGACCTCAAAAGCTCTTTCTGCACAGGAGTCCAAATTCAATTCCATGAATCTGTGGAGTATTCTCTGCTCCAATGCATTGTCAAAAGCAATAGAGCGATCAACTAGCAATTAGTGGAGCTTAACAGCCAGATGTGTTCTAGGAAAGAGATGGTGAAAGACAGGATTTCAAAAACCCAGATTGACTGTGAACATACCCAAGGCTGTGCCCTATGAAGAGCAATGTAAGAAACTGTACACAGCAGGGAGTAGGGGAAAATAGACATCACTAAAATAATCCAGTCAGAAACTAAACAAACAAGAATATAATAATAATAAGTCCCAGAGGGAGAAGACCAGTGCCTAGAGTTCCTAGAATATATTATCTAAAATGTCTTGTTTCAAATAAAATTATGAGATATGCAGAGAAACAGAAAAATATGACCCATATATGGGGAAATAAGCAGACAACATAAACTGTCTATGAAAGTGATCAGGTGTTGAATTTAACAAAGTCATCAAAATAGTCAATATAAATATGTTCAAAGAATTTTTAAAAATGCTGTGACTAAAGGAGCAAAGGTAAGCATGATGACAATGTCACAGCAAACAGAAAATTAATAAAGAGGTAGATGTGATAAAAAGAACCAAATGAAAATCTGGAAAGTACAAAGATTGAAATGATAAATTCAGTAGGGGAGTGCAACAGTGAATTTAAGCTATCAGGAGAAACAAATAGTGAACTTTGAGATTGAGAGAGTTTATGTAATCTGAAGAAGGGAGAGAGAAGAATGAAGAAAAATGAAGAGTCTTAGGAAATGTGGGACACCATTATTTGCACCAACATGTACATCCTGGTAATACCAAAAGGAGAGGAGAAAGAGAAAAGAGCAGAAAAAAATTCAAAGAAATAATGTTTGAAAGCTTTGCAGATTTGATAAAAAACATTCATGTACATATCCAGAAAGTTCAATGGACTTCAAGTAAGATAAATGCAAAGAGATCCACAAACAGACACATCATAGTAAAAATTCTGAAAGTCAAAGACAAAGAGAAAATGATGAAAGCAGCAAGAGAAAAAGGACTCATCACTTACAAGAGTACACCAATAAGATTAACAGTTAACTTATCATATCAAAACAATGAATGCCAGAAGGAAGTAGTATAACATATTCAAAGCACTCAAAGATAAAAATAAAAAAATTGTCAATCAAAAATCTTGTATTCACCAAAGCTCCCTTTAAAAAATTAAGGCAAAGTAAAGACATTGTCAGATAAACAAAAAGTGAGAGAATTTGTTGCTAGCATACTCACCTTACAAGAAATACTAAAAGAAGTTTTCTAGGCTGAAAGCAAATGACTCCAGACAGTAATTTGAATCTACAAAAAAGCACACATAAAGGTAATTATGTAATCATAAAAGACAATATGAATGTATATTTATTCCCTTCTCTTTATTTTAAATAATAATTGTTAAAACAATAAGTTTATAAAGGTATTGTTAGTCTTGTAACAGAGAGAAACAAAATATATTTGTCAATAACAGCACAAAGGAACTGGGTGAGAAGGAAGCAGTATTGGGCTAAGGAAATGAATCCAGATGGTAACAAGAATCCACAGGAAAAAATGAAAATAACCAAAAAGTGATAAATAAGGATAACATAATAAATTCTATAAGTATACACTTGCTTTCCTTTCTTCATCTTCCATATAAGACATAAAATTTTATAAAATAATAACCATGACAGTGGTTTGGTTTATAACATGTATAGATGTAATATGTAAATGATAATACTAAAAACAGTGGGAAAAGGGAATAGTGCTATATAGGAATGAGGTTTCTATATCTCACTAGAGTTAAGTTAATATGAATCTGAAGTAGATCCTGCTAAGTTAGTATGCACAGGCTAAATCCTAGGAAAATCACTAAGGAAATAATTCTAAAAATATAATAAAAATTATTAAAGATATTTAAATGTTTCATTAAAATATGTACACTTAATTTAACAAAAAAGCAAGAAAGGTGCAAAAGAGGAACAAAAAGACACGACATATGACAAAAAGTAAATTGGCAGACATAAATCCAATTATATCAATAATAACATTAAATGTGAAGGATTAAGCAATTCGAACAAAAAGTAAAGATTGTCAGACTGTATTTTTTAAAAATCCAACTGTATGCTGTCTACAGGAGACACACTTTAGATTCAAAGGTACAAATAGATTGAAAGTAAAAGGATAAAAAATATATATTATGCGAACAACAAAAATAAGAAAGCTGGAGTGGTGCCGTTATTATTAGGCAAAATAGAATTTAAAAATATTACTAGATATAAAGAATGATGTTTTATAATAATAAAATGGTCAATCCATCAGAAAGATAAAACAATATTACACATATATGCAACTAACGACAGGGCCCCAAAATACATGAAGCAAAAACAGACAGAATTTATGAAAAAATAGACAATTCTACCATAATATTTGGAAAATTCAATTTCAATAATGGATAGAATAACTAGGCAGAAAATCAAAAAGAAAATTTGAAGACTTGAAGAATGCTATAAACTAACTATATTATTAGAATAAAAACAAACAACCCATGATCTCCATAGATGCAGAAAAAGTATTTAACAAAATCCAACGCCCCTCATAATTTAAAAAAATTGCAACAAACTAGGAATAGAAGGGAAGTTTCTCAATCTGATTAAGGGCATCTATAAAAACCCCACTGCTAACATTATACTTGATGGTGAAAGATTGAATGTTTCCCCCTAAAATATGGAAGAAAATGAGAATATCTACTCCCACTACTCTTCAACATTGTACTCGAGATTTTAGCCAGGACAATTAGGCAAGAAATTGAAATAAAGGCCATTCAAACTGGGAAACACTAAAACTTGTCTGTATTTGGAGATGACTTTATCTTATATATTGAAAACAGTAAGGAATACACTAAGAAACTATTAAAAGTAGTACACAAGTTCAGTATGTTGTAGGATACATCAGTATACAAAAACAGTTGTATTTGTATACAAGCTCAGTGAGCAAACTGAAAACGCAATTTAAAATACAATTCCATTTATAATAGCATCACAAAGAATAAAATTCTTAGGTATAAATTTAACAAAAGGAGTGCAAAATTTATAACCTGAAAACTACAAAACAGTGTTGAAAGAAATTGAAGATCTAAGTGAAAGGAAAGGCAATCTATATTTAAGGCTGGGAAGACTTAATGTTGTTAAGATAATACTTCCCATTGATTTACAGATTAAATTCTATTCCATTGATCTAAATGTTCGTCCTTATGGTAGTACCACACTGTCTTGATTATTGTGCTTTGTAGTAAGTTTTGAAATCAGAAGTGTGACTCCTCCATATTCATTGCTTTGTTTTGTCTTGTTTTGTTCTTTTTGAATACTGTTTTGAATATTCAGGGTCCCTTGCAATTACATATGAATTTTAGAATTAGATTGTCAAATTCTAAAAAAAAAAAAAAAAAAAAAAAAAGTCCAGCTGGGATTCTGATAGGGATTGCACTGAATCTGTAGATCAACAGATTGAGTGTACTCCTTATGGTTGTCTATGATGACAAGATCATGTCATCTCCAAATAGACATAGTTTTTCTTCTTCCTTTACTATCTGAATGCCTTTAATTTCCCACTACTCTTATTGGATATAGTAATGGAAGTCCTAGTCCATGAAGTAAGGCAAGAAAAATAAGTAAAAGTCATACATAGGGAAAGGAAGAAATAAAACTATCTGTGTTTATAGACATCATGATTGTTTATTAGAAAATTATAAAGAATTCTTGAAAGATTCTAGAATCCTTAAGTGAATTTAGCAAGGTCACAGGATACAAGGTCAACTTGTCAATTGTATTCCTATATACCAAAAATGAACAATTGTAATTTGGAATTTAAAAAACAGCATTAACAATAATACCCAAAAATGGATCATTTAAGTGTAAATCTAACAAAGTATGTGCAGAATCTCTTTGCTGAAAAAGATAAAACACCAATAAAAATAAATCAATGATATTTTAAAAGGGAAACATTCCGTGTTAATGGATTGGAAGAGTCAACATTGTTAAAAAGTCAGTATTCTTCAGTTTGGTGCATATCCCATTGAAAATAAGAGCAAGCATTTATATAGATATCAACAAGCTAGTTATAGAATTGAAATGCAAATTCAAAGGAACTAGAATAATCGAAACATTCTGAGAAAGAAGAACAAAGTTGGAGGACACACACTACCTAATTTCAAGACTTTCTGTAAAGCTACATTTCCCAAGACAGTGTGGTAACAGAGAAATAACATATATATATAGATAGATAGATAGATCAATTGAAATATTAAAGAGCTCAGGAATAAACTCATGCAAATATAGTCTACTGATATTTGACAAATGCACAAAGGTAATTCAATGGAGAAAGAATTGTCTATTCAACAAATGACACTGGGACAACTAAACATTCATCCACAAAAAATGAATCTTAACTGATACCTAATATCTTATACAAAAAATAACTAAGGGAAAGAAGTGAGCTCATCTTTTTGTTTTAGACTTTTACTTATCTATTTAGCATTCTTTTTTTCAGTCTCAAGATTTATGGAACAATACATGTCATTCAATGCTGTGTGCTATTTTGAATTCCTCATCAGGTTTTAGAAGTGGAATAAAAATACTTAGTGCATACAAGCTCATCAAACTTGAAGGTGCAATGAGTGGCATTGAACATGAGTCTGTCCCAAGTGAAACAAGTTAAATAAATTATGAGACCAGCAAATTTATAACTTTGTTTTTTAATAGTAGGATGTACACATTTCAGTATAATAAATGCTCTCCAATTGTTTTTAAAAAATTAAATATATCATAGACCTAAATGTAAAATCATAACAGTTCTACAGGAAATATAGGAGAAAATCTATATGATCTTGGGTTTGGTGATGAGTTCTTAGATACAATACCAAAAGCTAACAACATTTAAAATTGGGCATCATAACAATTAAGAGCTTTTGCTTTATGAGAGACACTGTTATGAGAACGGAAATACAAGCCACAGACTAGAGAAAATACTTGCAAATCACATATCTGATAAGATATTTTTATCCAGAACAAATTAATGATTTCTAAAACCCAACAACAGAAAAATAATCCCCCCAAAAGGGTGGGGCAAGTAAAGACATGAACAGAGACTTCATCAAAGAATATATGCAGGCAACAAATAAGCACATGAGAAAACGCTTAACATCATTAGTAACGAGGGAAATACATATTAAAACCACAATTAGATACTACCATACATTTCTTAGAATGACATAAAGTGAACAAACAAACAAAAAACCAAAATGAAACAATAGCTAATGCTGGTGAATATATGGAGCAAAAGAAATTCTCATTTATTGTTAGTGGGAATGCAAAATGTCATAGACAGTTTAGAGATCATTTTGTCAATTTGTTATAAAGTTAAACATACAATTACAAAAACAATCCAGCAATCCCACTTCAAGGTATTTACTGAAGTCAACTTAAAACTTATGCTCATACAAAAAACCTGTACAGAAATGTTAATAGCAGCTTTATTCATAATTGCTCCAAACTGGAAACATCCCAGATGTTCTACAACCATTGAAAATATAAATAAACTGTGGTACATCTGTACAATGGACTACTACTCGATAATTAAAAGGAACAAACTACTGATTCACGTATGCATCCCAAACGTATTTTGCTAAGTGAAAGAAGACAGACTCAGAAGGATGTGTATTGTATGATTCCATTTATATGACATTATGACAAGGCTAAATTATAGAAAGATAAAACAGAAGCCGTCAGGGCTAGGCATGAGGAGAGTGGTTGACTACAAAAGTATCACACAGGGAAAATTTTAGGGTGACAGAATTCTTCTGTACGGTGCTATGGTGGTAGACACATGACTTTATGAATGTGTCAAATTCCACAGAACTGCACAAAGGGTGACTTTTGCTTTATGTCAATTAAAAAAATACATGGAAATCAAGTTGTAGGGGGAACTTAGAATGGAAAGCATACTGTGGCAAATGAATCTCACTGCATTACAGGTGTATTAATAACATCACTGAAAACGGTGGGAGGAGAAGGTGCTGACCTACGTTTCTTTGGAAACCACTGTTCTGACTGGATACTGTAAGGCTCACATCAGAACCGTACATAAATGCTGTATGCTGGATGGGAAATGTATTTCTCATAGGGGTATGTAGTAGCCATTTTAAAACTGTTGATCTATATTCTGGAGTTAAATAAGTAAATAAATGGTAGATAAGGAGAACCAGGTTTCTCATTTTCAAAGATAGAAGTTAAAAATAAGCAAGAGGAGAGAAAGCTAAATGAATATCTGCGGTAATGGATTAGAGTCAATGTGTCAGTATGAACTTATGTATGTGTATATATAAAATACTTTGTATATAATATTTAATATATTATATATAAACTGTATACAGTTTACTATACATGAACAAATGTATCTCCTTGCTCTATTAGCTGCTAGAATCAATGACACCCCAGTAGCAACCAGCACAATCAGCATCCAGATCTAATGAGTAAATATGATTATCCAATAAAAGTAACCAGGACTCCCTGGAGAAATGGCTGATCATGGGGCTGGCAAAAGGAAAATACAAGATGAACTGGAACATCCGGTAGTGCCAGAAAGCATGGAAACAGAAAAAGAATAGAAGAATGTCAATCCTTAGGAGCTCCTAATGGCCAAGGCTGGAACAATTTGAACAGCAACAACAACAAATGATAGTATAGGATTATAGCCCAAAAAATTAAAAAATCCATGAATCACACTAATAGAAACAAATAATTGTATTAATAAATAAATGGGGTGCAGGAGAAAGGGAAACCCTTCTTACAGGATAATTTGAGATATTAAATGTGGAAGGAATGAAGGATATAAAAAAATCGCCATCAAAACATCACAGTAGTAATTCCCGCAGGCCAAATCTACAAGATATTTGTATAGTCTTAATTTATCTGCCTCTAAATATTTACTAATTACTGCAATCGTTTTCAAACATATATCCACAAATTCTTTGATACTCCTCTCTTCAGGAGGTAGAGTTTAATTCCTTTCCTGTTTATTATGGGCTAGACTTAGAAACTTGCTTCTAACAGAGCATGAAAGGGAAAAATAGTAACTTTACAAGTGGAGAAACCCAGCAGATAACCTTAACCAAGCGATCAAAGTTAACATCTCCCTTGATGAGTCATGTCGATATCATATTACCTTGACATTAGATAAAAAGAGCACTTTGCCTCTGTGGTATTCTTCCCCCAAATCAATAATCCCAACCTTATAATGATAAGAAAACATCAGAAAACCCCAAATGAGGAACATTCTACAAAATACCTCACTCTTAAAAAACGTCAAGGTCATGAAAAACAGGTAAAGACTAAGAAACCGACACAAAATTGACTAAAGGGACATGTAAACTAAATGAAACATTGCATCCTGCATTGAATCATGTGAACAGGAAAAGGACATTAGTGGAAAACCTGCTGAAATCTGAATAAAGTCTTTCATTTAGTTAATAGCATTGCACAAATATTAGCTTCTTAGTTTTTATAAATGTATCACAATTATTAGGCCAAACTGTGTGTAAGGTATATGGAAACTCTTTGTGCTGTTCTTTGAAACTAAAATTATTTCAAAATAAAAAGTTTAAAAAATAGACCAGACTGAGTCTTAAGAACTGAAAATAAAACTCTTAATGAATGAAAGTGATTGAATAATTGAGGAAACAAACTGAAATGTCATTAAAGAAATTCATTATTCAGTGAGAAATGGGGAATTTAACAGATCACAGCCGACAACAGTTACTAGAAAAACTAAAACAACTCATGTTTATACCAGAAAAATTGGAACTACTTAATAAACTAGTTGCATCCACATATACGTATATGTATGTGCATGGAACTATTCTCTAAATAATGTTCTGTCACTTTTTTCACTCAAAAATATAGCTTTAATATAACTCTATGTCACTATATGTGCATAATTTCATTCCTTTTTGTATCTGAAAATTTTCCACAGCATGGATAATTTATTTAACCACTCTTACATTAATAAAAATTGTAATTGTTTCCATCCACTTGACATTTCGACCTTGGAGTGGTTACAAAGTTGAACCAGATACTGTTTTTGTCCTATGGTACTTCCAGATGAGTGCCGGATACAAAGTAGAAAACCAACAAAGCAAGGTGAAAGTTTCGACAGTGCCTAACAGATGAGATAACACAGGCAACTAATGCAGAGTCAAAAGGTCAGCAAAAGCTTTCTTTCCATTACAAATTTATTTTTTAAAAGCACCTGACCTTCATCAACAGCACACTGTCCCCCACAGCTATGTTTCTACCACAGGAAAAACTTGCCTGGCTCAATCCATGGTACAGCTGAGGCAAGCCTCCCACCAACCCTGCAAGATGCTCTACCATAGATGCAGACCTCAAGCCTTAAGCGAAGCAATCTCAAGAATCTTGCTGAGGTGGATCTTGAGCATACTGTTACGTATTAAAAGTCTAAGCAAACCAACTCAGGGACATTTGCTGGTTATGACAGAGCACTTCAGGTGCACAGTAATTCATAAGCACTATGCCCTGGATAACTAGAAATTCCTTGCCACAATTATCCACAATGTGTTCAGCATTTACTTGTGAGCCCAGGCAGGGGACGGAATTACGTGGAAGAGACAATAAGTATCATAGAAATGGTGCTTCAAGTTAAGTTCATTTACCTGAACACGGCCAATGGCTAATCTGAATAATTTGCACAATTTGTGAAACTTATCGGTGCTAAAATCGCAGAACATACCATTATGTCAGGGAACGTGGAGACAGGAGGGATGATAGAAGAGTTTTCTTCTTTCTGGAGCAGAATCAATCTAAGTGGAAATCAGCCCAGGCTCTGTGTGCCACTTGCACCAAAAACATGGGTGGGCTACCCTCAGTTATGCAAAGTGATAGAATGTGCTGAATCTGCTTGCACTCTGAAGGGGCAAATCATCTCACGTGGAGGCTGTTTGAGTCCACGCTGTGTAGATAAACCTTTGGATGTGGGCAGGTTTTGCCATGCTGGGAGGGATGTTTTCAAGCCATACAGAGCATTCTAGAAAAGTGATGGAGAACAACAGTCAGCTCAAATTCTTCTATGAGATGAGCTCTGAAACAGCAATGAAAAAACATGCAAGAGTTGCCGAATATAGAGTCTCAGAACACAAGATTATGGAAGTAACTTACAAAGGGAACATAGCAAATGCTATTCTGGACACTATAGTCTTGCATAAGAACTTTCTGGCTACTCCTGGATGGTAAAATGCTGCCTCCTTTCTCCTCCCCCCACATAACTCAGAGGACTTTGGGCTTTGGAACTATCTCTAGTGCCTGCTCGGTACACAAAAACAGGACATTGATTGGCTCAGAGGCCCAGAGTTTCTACTTTCCAGAACTCATGTCCTCATTGTTAAAATTAATGTGTATACCTTTTTTCCTTTTTAAAAAGATACAGTTTTTAATTTAATAGAATATTATTATTTGCAAAAATTGACTTATATTTAAGCGATTAACTTAATTTCAAAGGTAGCTGAGTGTTATATTGATGCTGAAACTGAAATTGCCCAGGGACAAGGATGAAGGTGAAGGCTTGTATCACCTGGCTCTTTGTCAGGTGTGCACCAGTCAACTGACTGAGCTCTCTCTTGTGAGTATTTAGGAAAACAGGGTCACTACCCTCTGTCAATAGCTCCATAAAAGTAGTATTAGGTTTTCTGTGGCTATATAAGCAGAATAAGCAGAAGAGAGCACAGTGAAACTTCTGCTTCAATTTTTATGTGGGCAAAAAGGTTTGTCTGTGAGCCAATTGGCAAATAGCCCTTTTTGAAACTCTGAGATTTCTGGGAGTCAGACAGTTTATCATTACTAAGCCACTAAAGAGGCATGATAGCTGGAGCCTGATTCCTGCTCTCCACCCTCGGCTCACATCTCACCATCTGCTTGGTTAGATACCTCCCACCCCAACACACACACACAGAAGAAAGGGGAAAGGCACAAAGTAAGCTTTGCTAAGGGCTACATGAGGGGCGCAGATCCTATGTACAGTAGCAACAGGGAGGGAGAGATCATTTACTGGCTTCAGAGGCTGGGCGATGAGGTCTGGGCCTCTAAGAATGAGCAGAACTAGGATCTAGGAGGAAGAGTAGGGCAATTGGGAGGAAGAAAATGGCAAGTAAGAGCAAAGAGAGAGAAGTATAAGGCATACTTGGGGCACAGTGAGTGAGGGTTTCTTTTGGATGGGGCAGAGAAGTATATGATAAGGCTGGGAACGTGTGTCCTGAGGCTCAATTCGGATGGCTGTTGAATGTCAAAATGAGGAATGTAGGATTTATTTTGTGGGTGGTTGTCTGGCATGTGGTTCTAAGATAAAAAGAAAAGTAAAAAAAAAAAAAAGAAAGGAACAAAAAAAAATATTTTGTGGGTGGTAAGGTTGCCATCCAGGTCCTCTGAACAGGAGAGTGATAGTTGAAAGCAGAGAAGAGTGAAGTTTAATTTGACAGTTAATGTGTAAGGAGGATTGAAGGGGGAGAGGGAAGTGCTGGAGGCAGATGTGAAGCAATAAGGGCCTAAACCTGTACATGAATGTTTACAGTAGCTCTTTTCATAATTGCTCAAAACTTGGAGTAACTCAAATGTCCTTCAGCAGGTGAATGGGTAACTAAACTGTGGAATATCCAAATAACAGAATGCTATTCAGCAAACAGAGAAGAATGAACTATTGATACACACAACAACTTAAATGGATGTCCAGGGCATTAGGCTGAGTGAAAGAAGCCAGTCTCAAAATGTTACATACTGTATGAAATCATTTATATAATATTCTGAAAAAGACAAAACTATAGTAATGGGGGAATAGATCAGTGATTGCCAGAGTTTAGGGAAGGAGGTAAGATATGACTACAAAGGGGTAATGTGAGGGAATTTATTGGGGTGCCTTAACTGTATTCTGATTGTACTAGTGGTTATGCAAATTTATACATTGGTTAAACTTCATAGAACTGTACACACACACACACACACACACAAAGTGCATTTTGCTGCTAATAATTTTTTTTTAAAAAAGATCAGAATTTCTCCCCACTAAATGGTTACATCTGAAAAAGTGGAAACATTTGGTGGTAGGCAATGGTTAAATCTTTATCATTTGCTAGCTATATTTATATTAAAAACTCTCCCTCAAATAATAGACAATTTATCTCTCAACTGTGGAATAAATTTTTCATGTTTAAATATGAATTATAAAACATTAAGTCAGCAAAAATATTTTTTTCCAACCTTTCTCTCTGGCGGGCTCCATTCTTGGCTGAGGCATCCTGCTGTGACCACCCTAGACAAAAGATCCCCTCAGCCATTTCCTGACTCTCCAGCTCAATCCACTGGCCAGAGTGCCATTCCAAGAACCACTGCACCTCCAAGTAGCAGTGGATTCTGAGTTGCAGGAATATCAGTTTCCTCTTTAATATTTTTTTTTACTGCAATGATGTTCTCTCTGCTTTCTGGTCATAACAATTATGCATATTAATAGTCCTTTGTTTTCTTTAAAGGGACAGAGTGGATGATATCAGACTATCTAAAGAGTGCCCTGAATGAATGAAAATTCTACCTGCTAATAGACCTCATGACCAATGGTGAGATACAGGGAACTCTTTCCTTTCTGTTTAATGAATGTGTGAGAGTTATTTGCCAACAAACATATTTCTTTCCCAACAACAAAATGTTTCCCAACAAACATGTTTCTTTGAATTCCAAAAGAAGTTCACTCAGTGGAAAGTAGGCTTTTCTGTGGACTCATCTGATTGACAAGGTACTGGATCCTGCAGAGGACATTAGGGGAAGAGGTCTGTGCAAAGCCTCCATGTGACACCTGACTGGAAGCCACCAGCAGTCATCAATGAAAAAGGTCAGATATCTAACTCTTGATAATTTGAGTTATCTCTTTCAGCCAGAAAGAGAAAGAGTAGTGGATTACTTACGTAAAAGTGCTAACAAGAGAAGACTAGGCCTCTTTCCACAGATTAATTTGGGAGTCAAGTTTTTAAAGGTGCTGTTTTAGTAAGATCTAAAAAAAAAAAATTCTAACACATGTTGTGAACACTGTCATTTCATTTGCAACCATTAGAAAACTTTTCTAAGTCTTAACAATTTATATCACTAATATGTGCTCCATATTAAGTGTTAAATATTGCTTATGAGGCATCCCCCTTTAAATATTTTTTAAGTACGCTGATTGTTTAAGACATAGAACACAACGGAAAAATATTCGAGAGGACTAGTAAAATCCCTCGCTCCCACCACTAGATTCCTTTCCAGCCCCCCTTCTCCCCATCTACCACCTCTGCCCATTTTAATAATTCCAGGGGAAATAGCGAAATGTAGGGTCTTGGGGAAGGAGAGGTGGGCATATTGGGAGAAGGAGAAAGAGATGATTTCCCAAAGAAGGAGAAATGGTCTCGATTAACCCTAAAAGGCTGATTCTCCCTGGTAATCTGAGAAAGGAGAATAGATACTTCAAAACGAAGATACCAGTTTTATTGTCTCTGATTGGCAAATACGAAAAAAGATTGACAGTATCAAGTGGAGGGAACGCAGGGGGCGGGCTGCGGTGGTAATGGGAGGGGTCACTGAGGACTGGAGCTCATTGATGACGCGACCCTCACGTGACCAGGAGTCGACGTGTGCAGAAGTCCTTATAGTCCAGGGCCTGTTTCCCTGTAGCAGCTCCCTATTGCTGGAGAAGGAGAAAAGTGCTCCGGATCCTTTCAGGTCGGTATAAAGGTGGGCGCTGACCTAGAGACCCTGGGCTCCAGGAGGCCGAGAGCAGAAAGCAAGCGGGGCCGGCGCTGCTTTCCCTACGCTACCGTTCCGCCAAATTCCCATTTTGTGCAGGAAAATTTGGGCTGTTTGGTGGGGGGTGACGGATGGGGGTGGAGAGGCAGAACGGTAGCTGACTGAGAGTCCTGAGAGAGAGACATAGAAACAATGTGGAAGAAACTTGCCTCTCCCTCTCCCTGCTTGCAGGGAAACGGTGGGCACAGGGGAGGGCGGGGTGGCCATGAAAGGAGGGAGAGGATGAGGACGTGGGAAACTTTAAACCACCAAGGCCTAGAAACGTGAAAGGGACTCGTGATCCAGGTACAGCTCGCTCACCAAGCACCACCTGTCTGTCTGCAGGACTCTCGGTTTTTTGGGCGCGACACAAGGTGAGGGAAGAAAGAGGAAAATCCCCCGGCTCCCTGCAGGTCAGTGTAAAGGTGCAATTGCTTCAGGTCCTTTTCGGTGGGGGTGGAAGTGTGAGTGACACCGAAGCACATCCCGGGGTAGCCGCAGCCTCTCCCCACCCGGATTAAACGCCAGAGGCCTGTGCGGAGCCTGCGGCGGAAATGGGGCGGGGGGCGGGTGGCTGGAGGGACGTGGAAGGGGGAGGGGTGCCTGGGACTGGACCAGCCTCTCAGGTGAGAGGCTGGAGGTGGGGGTGGCTTGGGAAAGTCCGAAAGGGCGGGAGTGTTGGAGGCCAGAGGCGAGGGAAGGGTTAATTGCTTCCGCGCTGCTCCCTTTTCAGCGCTAGGAGAGGCTTGTAGCAGAGCCTGCTGGGAAAATGGTCGGCAGGAACCGGAGGAGAGAAGATGGAGCTGGAACGAGAAGGGGAGGGAAGGGAGGTGGAGTAGGAGGTGGAGTCAGAGGAGTTCTGAGCTTGAGGATCTAGCCTTCTCTAGTTGGAAAACTTTTGACAATTAGGCACTTGAATCAGAAAAGGCCAGTCGCTATGGGAACCCATGCTCACTGCTGGTGTGTTTGCCTGGCACCTAGTGGTTTTGTTTCTTTGTTTTCTAGGATTAATTTATTCAAAAAGGAAATAAAAAATACTCAACATGCAAAAGTCTTGTGAGGAAAATGAAGGAAAAACACAGAACATGCCAAAGGTCGAGGAAGACCGCCCTTCGGAAGATGTACCACAGGAGGCAGAAGGAAATCCTCAACCTTCCGAAGAAGGTGTAAGCCAGGAAGCAGAAGGAAACCCCAGAGGAGGGCCGACTCAGCCCGGCCAGGGATTTAAAGAGGACACTCCTGTTAGGCATTTGGACCCTGAGGAAATGATAAGAGGAGTAGATGAGCTGGAAAGGCTTAGGGAAGAGATAAGAAGAGTAAGAAACAAGTTTGTGATGATGCATTGGAAGCAAAGACACTCTCGCAGCCGTCCTTATCCTGTGTGCTTTAGGCCTTGAATTCATTTTTGCCTGATAAGAAAATCTGTCCCTGGCTTTCTTTCTGTTAGCGTTTTCTGATGTATCTTTGACCTTCATTTTACTTTTAATCATCTGGTGGAATTTTGTTTTAGGTAGTTTCCTTGTTACCAGCATCTCAATGGATTTTGGATTTTGACCCATTTTCCAGGTCTAATTTTCAATTGGGACGTTTCACACATATGCATGGAAATATGCTCATTCCATAATGTAAAGTAAAACATAACAAGTTACAAAGCATATTTAGTGTCAGCTCACGTATGTAGGCTAAAATTCCAAATTGTGTGTGTGTGCGTGTGTGTATACATACATACATATAGCATATATCAAAAACTTAACCATGCTTATTTCTGTGTGGTGTGAAGTTTTCTTTTTTCTTTTTCTTTTTTTTTTTTTTGCTTTTTGCTTATATGTATTTTTTAATGAACACGTGTCTCACACACACAAATGAATTAAGGATTTTTTTATAAGTAAGAGTCAATCAAATAATTTGCAACCAGCTTATAAAGGGCAATGGGGGCACCTAAACTCTTAAATGAAAGAACTATAAAAAAGAAATGTAAACTCCAAATTACCTCTGGTTCTCATAGCCAGAGGAATAAATTGGCAATTATTACAGATACACATGTTTAAGACTCAGTCTTTTCATGGGGAAAATACTTACCTCACGGGGCTGCTGTGAGGAAGAAATGAGGCAGCAACTCTGAGCTGTGCTTGGTGGGATCTTGTCTCCACTTGTGCATATGGAACCCCCAAACCGCTGTAGTATAGAACCACCAATTATTTGAGGGTGGGCCTCGCATAACTCGACTTGTGCTCAAGAGCAAGTCCACTTGGCAGAGGTGAGGGCTTCCATGCCAGTCCTCTGCTGTTGAGCCCTACCCCTGGGTCCTGTCATGCCTGTTGGGCACTGCTGCCTCTTCTGCTGGGCCCTTTGCTTTCTGCTGGCCCCACTGCTGCTGGTGTCGTGGAGTCCTTTAGTGCCAAAACCCCACATAGTTGGAGTCCCCAGTGGGTTGAACTCTCACTCTTGTCTACTAAAGCCTCTGCTCTGCTCTGCTTTATAATGGCACTTAATAGAAGTGGGACTGCTCTAGGATTGCTTGGGCCACAGTGTCTTGCAGAGTCCTTAGCAAAACAGCCCCTTCTGTTTTCAATCACAGGACTCTTCCTCTCCATAGGAGTCAGACATTATGAGTCGATTTGGGAGTTGGACTGGGGTACAAATTTGTGCGAAAGACATCATGCTGTAGTCAGACTTGCTCCTGTAAGTCTAAAGAATGAGGTTTTGTGCTCCTTTTTTGGGATGATCTCTCCCTGAAGATTCCTGGAAGGCCTACCTTACTAGTTCAGAAGACTCTCTGGGGACATGTGTAAATTGCACAAAGTGATGCAGGGAATAAATCTGAGGAACAGCCCCCTTCATTCCATCCCATCCCCTGTTGAAGAAATGTGGAGGAAAAAAACTTGCAAAGGCAGTAAGAATGTTATAAACGTACTCGAAGTAGAATGCCTACTATGTAAATGTTAGGGATATTTCTCCTGTAGAACAATCAAAGACTGTATTTTCCTCCTATCTCCACATATCTGTAGGCGTTTAACTGGCACATCATGTTTTAATATCTAATTGATCTTTTGTTTGATTATTACTAAGAAACCAGTAGGTTTGTCCAAATTATGGTACTGAGTAAGCTACGAGTCTTTTTATTTCTTTAGAGTTATGACAAGCAATGCCGAAAAGAAACAGGGCAGAGAATGGAATGTACTCCAAATGTTTTATCAAAGTATCTTGCATAATCACCTGCATCAGAATCAGCTGGGGAGCATTTTCAAAATGCCGATTTATAGGCCCCTCATAAGACTCACTGACCCACAGTCTGGAGGTGGGCTGTAAAAGTAGCATAGTTTGCAAACTCTTTCAGATGATTATGGTACACACTAAAGTATGAGGGCCACTGGTACATACAGTATGCTTTCCATTATTACAAATATAAACCATAAAATAATTATAATGAAATATTGGCAAATGCATACTGAAATTCAAAAAGTAGAAGGGCTACACACAAGCATTTATTTTTTAAGTATGAATTTTTAAAGGAAAAAATTGACAGATCCATACATAAAATTTAAAAGATTCCTGTTAAAGACAAGATAAAAAGCCAAAGGAGGGAATATAATATAAGGTACATTTTTCTTGACCGAACGCCATGTTTAGCCATGCATTGCCTCCTTCCAATCTGAGTAAAATGTATCAGAAATAAATCCCAAGTCCTCTTTCTGTGATTAACTCACAAAACAGCGAGCCAGCTCTGTGCCCTTGTTTTTGTTTTTATTTTTTCACTGTATGATGTTATTGGGGTGGGGTCTTCACGTGTCTAGATCATCCTTCAAGGTTATGGCAGCCTGATGGATGCTGGTCGGATTGCAATTCTGGCTGGAGTGAGATAAGGTCCCAGGCTCACTGCGTCAGTTGTACAAGAAAGGATAAATCCATCCCCCTGGCCCTCTGAGGGATGGCACTCAGGCAGGATGTGGAAGGGCTCACCCAAGCCATACTCCTTTCTAGGATAGGTCTGACTGGTTTCTCTGTTCCAGCCTACAGCAGGCACCAGGCCCTCCTAGGCTGATGGCCATGCTGTCCTGGGTAGACACCTTGAGGAGGGCGACTGTCCCATTGCAGATCAGAACATTTTGCTTTTCTCTCTGTTTCTCTTTTTCATTTGGGGTACATTTCATAGGGGAGAAGATAAACCCCCAAAATCTCCCAACTGGAAGCATTGGTTGGACAGTCTTTGAGCAAGCAGATGTCTGAATGGGTCTGACCAGGTAACATGGGATTGAAGCAAAAAGGGCTGACCCTTCTCTGAGTCCAGTGAAGTAGCCCCCAAAACAATTGGGGCAAAAAATGGGGTTAGACAGCACACGGAATCTCACCCATCCCTCTTCACTCACCTTGCTCAGACTCCCAGAAGGGCCTCAGATGTGCCCTGGCCTGTTTTGGTGGTTCTGCAATGACTTTAGATTTGTGTCTGCCTAGTGCAGTGCGTCTGATGTCTGAGTCAGCCCAGGCCTCTGGAGAAAGGGAATAGAAGTACAGGAGACCCCAGGTAAAGAGAACTTGCAAATGTAGTCCTACAACTCAGGATAAAGGGGATATCACCTCCTGTCTGAACACCCCCATGCATTGCAAGCCCAGCCCTTGATTTTGGGGCCAAGGCAGTCAAGCTGTGAATTGGTATGAAGATGCCTTTTTAAGGCATTGATGATGGAGGAAGCAATGCAATTGTGAGCCTTACCCTTCAGGTTGTCTGTCATCTGAGAAAACATTACCACATTTCTGACATCCTAAAGGATTGTTTGAGCAATAAGGTGAAGACCAAATTCAAATCCTTAGTTTTAGAAAGGTAAAAAGTGGTTAAATTTATGGCATTAGAGTCAGATAAACCTGGTTTCCAATTTGGGCTCTTCTCCCTACAGGTATGTGACCTTGTATAAATCACTGTCCTCTTTCTTGGAGGACACCCACCTTCTTGCAGGCTAGGCTATTCATGGCATCCCCAGACATAAGACTCTTAAAGCAAACAGAAATTTTCTTCTCCACCACTGTCATTGCTGTCATCATCATCATCATTATCATGATCAGGGAATGGTGTTGAGTGAATACTCAATGGATTTTGGTTGGGCATAGGTCACATACTGTGAAGATTTGACATTATCAGTTACTAAGCTCTGGAAATCCATTATGTAAAATGGTGGACCCAGTATAATGGGAAAGCACTGGGTAGAACTGAATTTTCTGCTTATAAGAAGTGTGAGGTCAAATTGGTTCACTCATCTATAAAATGAATATAACTATATATAACCTACAAGACTGGGTTATGGGAAGTAAATGCAGAAGACTATATGAAATGCCTGGCATATAACAGGCCTTCAGATAATGTTAGGTCTGCAGTCATGATTATCATCAGTGTTGTCGTCATCATTATCTTCATCCTCATCATCATTATCATCAGATGATGTTAAAATAATACTCAAATAGGAACTCAAAAATTCTATGCTTCCTTGGCCCTACACCACCTTTCTAAAACAAAAACCTAAGCTCGTTTCTTTAAAACATTGTCCCTTGCAAAGAAGTGACTACTATACAAACTAAATAGAAAACAGTCATTAATTTGGAATTGTAAAAGCAATAATTGAATTCTGTATACATTTACGTTATTTATGCACTATGGTGCTGTTTCTGTATTGCAGGATGAGAAAAAAAAATCCCCTCTGCATTTCTATTTTACGTAGTTACCTGCCAGAAAATTTGAAATCATGACAAAAATTTTACTGTCGTGAATTACAAAATATAATGTAGAAATATATCATTGACGTGGAAAGCAGTTCCTGACATACTGTTTCATGAAAAAGACACCTGCAAAGCACAAATGCACACAGTTTTAAGGATAAATACTAAAATATTTGAAGTGAATATTTCTAGATGATATTATTTATGGGAAATTTATAGCTTCATCTTTATCCTTCTCTGTATTTCTAGTTTTAATTTTTTCAATGAGTATATGGAGTTTTTATAATTAGAAAAAAGTCATAAAGGTGAAGACGGTATAATTCCATTTCTTCTTTTTCTTTAGCTGATATAGGGCTGTTGGCTCTTTCAATTTCTCATTTGCTTCCTGTTCCCTCTTACTTAGAGGAGAACCTGATGTAAGTGCCAGATCTCTGTGGGCTGAGAAACTTGCATGTTAACTCCTTGCCACTCTCCGCTGTCAATTAAATTTATGCTGTAGTTCTGTCTTTGGTCACATGGTGGCATTTCATAGCTACTTTCTAAATATTTTACAATATGTTAATTTTGCAAAAAAATACAGTAGTAATAAATATGACTTTCGAAGAACATTGTGAAACTGATTCCCAATTTTGCTTAAAAACTATATAGGCATAGAAAAATACTGGAAGGATATGCCCTCAGTTGCATTTGCTAGAGATTCTCAAATTCACATATCATTTATTTACTCATTCAACAAATATTTACTGGAAGCTTACTATGTGTCAGACTGCGCTGGCCAAAATCCATTTATCCATCCTATACTTTTCTTCCGAGACTCTATATTTAACTGCCTGCTGGAATTGATCACTTGGACCAAGATAAATATCCGTCTATATGGGCATGACCTTGCATGGGCACACACTCATCACTTTTAGCCAATCTATCCCTTAATCCTGGAGGCTCACCATGTAAAGTGGAGGCAGTATGAAAAATCAGGGAAAGCATAGGTTTTAGGGTCAGAAAAAATCTGTTGAAATAGCCATTTTCTTATTTCAGAACTCTTGTAATCGATCAACGGAATTCTTAGGAAGTGGATTGGGTTTCAAATACAAGACATGCCTATACTCTAGGGTTGAGAGTCAAAAAAATCTCCATTATGCATTTGACAACCATTCATGTAGATGATTTCCAAAGTCTGCTTTGTATTTTTTCAACATTTATTGAGTTTCTGCTAACTGCCCTGGCTCTTAGTTAGGTCCTGAGACATAGAAATGTATAAAACAAAGTTTCTGCCTTCATAATGCTAATATTCTGATTTACATTCTTTTCTTTAAAATGACGTAAATTTTACATGCAGGAAAATACACAGATACTAAGTGTGCGATTAAATAAGTGTGAAATAGGACATTTCATCGCCTCAGAAAGTTTCCCATCCCTCTTCCCAGCCACCTCTCCTCCAGTAACCACCCAGGTTATTTCTATCAATTTATATTACCTTTACTTGTTATAGAACTTCAGATAAATGGAATAATACAGTATGTATTTTTTCGTGTCTAGCATCTTTTACTCAATATAGCGTTTTTAAGATTCATCCTTATAGCTGCATATATTAGTTGTTTCTTTTTAAAAATTATTGCTGTGTAGTATTCCATAATGTGAATATACAACAATTTGTTTATCCATTCATGTGTTGCTGAACATATGAGTTGTATCCATTTTTGCCTATTATAAATATAGCCACTATGAACATTCTTGTATAAGTCTTTTTTTGTACAAATTTATGAGGTATATGTGCAATTTTTTACATGCATAGATTGCGTAGTGGTTGCAGTCAAGGCTTTTAGTATGTCCATCACCTGAATAATATGCATTGTACCCATTAACTAATTTCTTTTTTTTTTTTTTTAGGCAAGCACCAAAATGAGGTTTATTGAGGAGAGAAAGGTAGGATTATAGGGCAAGAGCAAGATATAGGTTTACAGAGCATGGTACATATGCCATGGATGACGACCGGACCAATTGTCGCAGCAGGGCAGGCAAAAGGAAGGGCAAAGAGAGAGATCCCCATTAACTAATTTCTTATCATCTGCCCCTCTCCCATCTCCTCACCATTCTGAGTCTCCATTGTCTATCATTCCACTCTCTACATCCATGTGTCCATGTGTACACATTTTTTTAGCATCCACTTATGAATGAGAATATGCAAAATTTGATTTTCCGTGCCTGGATTGTTTTACTTAAGATAATGATCTCCAGTTTCATCCATGTTGCTGCAAATGACATGATTTCATTCTTTTTGTGGCTGAATAGTAGTCCATCGTGTATATATATCACATTTTCTTTATCCAGTCCTTCCTTGATGGGACACTTAGGTTGATTCCGTATCTTTGCTATTGTGAATAGTGCTGTGATAAACATACGAGTGCAGGTATCTTGTTGATATGTTGATTTCTTTTCCTTTGTGTAGATACCCAGTAGTGGGATCGTCGGATTAAATGGTAGTCCTATTTTTAGTTCTTTGAGAAATCTCCATACTGTTTTCCATAGAGGCTATACTAATTTACATTCCTACCAACAGTGTATAAGAGTTCCCTTTTCCCTACATCTTCACCAACATCTGTTATTTGTTTTTTAATAATAGGCATTCTCACTGGGTAAGATGATATCTCCCTGGTTTTAATTTGCATTTCCCTGATGATTAGTGATGTTAAGAATTTTTTCCAAATACCTGTCTTCTTTTGAGAAATGTCCATTTATGCCCTTTGCCCACTTTTTAATGTGATTATTTGGGTTTTATTGTTGTTGTTGAGTTCCTTGTATATTCTGTATATAGTCCCCTGTTGGACGAATAGTTTGCAAGTATTTTCTACCCTTCTACAGGTTGTCTCTTCACTTTGTTAGATTATTTCTTTTGCTGTGCAAAAGCTTTTGGTTTAATTAAATCTCATTTGTCTATTTTTGTTTTTATTTTGCTTTTGAAGTCTTAGTCATAAATTTTTTGCCTAGACCAACATCTAGAAGAGTTTTCCCTAGGTTTTGTTCTAGTATTTTTGTAGGATTGGGTCTTACAGTTAAGTCTTTAACCTATCTTGAGTTGATTTGTGTATATGGGGAGAGATAGGGGTACAGTTTCATTCACCTTCTGCATATGGATATCCAGCTTCCCCAGCACCATTTATTGAAGAAGGTGCCCTTTGCCTGATGTATGTTCTTGTTGGCTTCATCAAAGGTAGGTTGACTGTAAATATATGGCATTATTTTATATCTGGGTTCTCTATACTGTTCCACCGATCTGTGTGTTTACTCAAATACCAGTGCCATGCTGTTTTGGTTCCTATAGCCTTGTAATGTAATTTTTTTTTTTTTTTTTTTTGTAGAGATAGGGTCTTGCTTAGGTTGATCTCAAACTTCTGACCTCAAGCAGTTCTCCAAAAGTGCTAGGATTACAGGCATGAGCCACCATGCCTGGCCCTTGTAATATAATTTGAAGTGAGGTATATGATGCCTTCAGCTTTGTTCTTTTTGTTCAGGATTGCTTTGGCTATTTGGGCTCTTTTTTGGTTCCATATGAATTTTAGGATTGTTTTTTCTAATTCTGTGAAAAATGACTTTGGTGTTTTGAAAGGAATTACATTGAATTTTTAGATTGCTTTGGACAGTATGATAATGTTAATGATATTGACTCTTCTGATCCAAGAGCATGGGATGTCTTTCCATTTGTTTGTGTCATCTCCAGTTTCTTTCATAAGTGTTTTGTAGTTTTCCCTGTAGAGTTCTTTTACTTCCTTGGCTAAATTTATCCCTAGATATTTTATTTTTTTGTAGCTATTGTAAAGGGGTTTGCATTCTTGATCATTCTTGGTTTATTTCTTAGCTAGATCATTGGTGTATAGAAACACTACTGATTTTTGTACATTGATTTTGTATCCTGCAACTTTACTGAACTCATATCAAATCTAAGTGTTTTGTTTTTTAGTGGAGTCTTTAGGATTTTCAAGACATAGTTATATCATCAACAAACAGGAATAATTTGACTTTCTGTTTTCTAATTTTTATGCCTTTTATTTCTTTCTCTTGCCTGATTGCTCTGGCTAAGACTTCTAGTACTTTGTTGAATATGAGTGGTTAAAGTGGGCATCCTTGTTTTGTTCCAGTTCTTGGAGGAAATGCTTTCAACTTTTTCCCATTCAGTATGATGGTAGTTGTGGGTTTGTTGTAAATGGCATCTATTATTTTGAGGTATGTTTCTTCTATGCCTAGTTTGTCAAGGGTTTTCATCATGAACGGATGCTGAATTTTATTAAATGATTTTTATGTGTCTAGTAAGATGATCATATGGTTTTTGTCCTTCATTCTGTTTATGTGATGTATCACATTTATTGATTTGTGTATGTTGAACCATGCTTGCATCCCTGGTATAAAACCCACTTGATCATGGTATATCATCTTTTTGATATGCTGTTCAGCAATGAAAAAGAATATACATGTGTGTGTATGTGTATGTGTAGCAAAAGAGAGATAAAGCCATTGGCAAAATATTAATTGGTGAATGTAGTCTAAGTGAAGAAATTAAGAGTATATGGGTGTTCACTTTATTATCCTTGAAACATTTTATAGGTTTGAATTTTCTCAAAATTAAACTTTGAGAGGGAGGAAGTAGAGATATCTGTAAAACCTCCAGAAGAAAAAGTGACTGAATGAGAACAAACATCAAAATTAACAAATTTGGTTATATGCAAGGATGAGATGATAGATTATACGAACACCTTTATAGAAGAACACAAAGACATGGACAGAAGACTGACCTCGGCTTCTGGTAATAGTAAGAAGTCATTCCATAGGCCAGCTGATGGGGACAGACCATCGCATGTCACCAAGACTTTTTGTGAAAATTAAAATAGCAATATCTGTATATCATGTATGTGATCAGACTCCTGTAGCAGGAAGAGAGTTGGGGAGGTTGAGAACATCTAAGTATCCAATTAAGGTAGACTGGGAGGAGCATTAGAGAGTTAAGAAAAAAAGGAGAATGTAGCCTAGCAAGAAAAACCTAATTTGTTGTATCAGACTTTGATGTGGAAAGATTTGTGAGCTGTTTTTTTTTTTCCAGAAATGAGAGTATCAAAAAAAAAAAAAAAAAGAGGGTCACAGGGACCAAGGTTGGTATTGTCTCATTCAACCACCATCTAGTGTGGGATGAAAATAGTGATCAAGAGCCCAAGAGCAAGTGCTCAGAGAGGAAGTGGAAGGAAACTTAGGAATAGAGTGTCAGGTGGTGTGAGGATGTAGGAAGGATGGGAGTAGAGCAAAGGACTCCAAAGTTAAGAGTAATGTCATATGTATTTACACAAAGGCCAAAGGTGAAACTCGAATCAAACTAGAATTTTATTAGGGATATATTATAGTAACCTTTGATGACATGAAGTTGTCCCCCAAGAGCCACATTTTCCTCTAATCTTCTAAACATTCCACAAGTGCAGTTTATCTCTAATCACAACTAAAAGCTGCTAAGAGAACACATGAAAACGTTCTCTACAAGTCAGGTTATTTTTTTGTCTTGGAGAATTCTGCTGTTTCAGAATGAGGATTTTCCAAAGATATGCTGACTCGATAGGGCTGTTTTAAGGATTATTGAATGTGGCATCTTCCTATATAGTATTCTAGAATTGTCCTTTTATGGGATTGGGGCAACACCTCAGGTAGGAAGACCAGAAAGGAGGCTATTGGAGTAGTTAAAGGGAGGTATAAACATTGGCTGATTGGAGAGATTTTGGGTGTAGTGAGAGAAGAACAGAAAGAGAAAATTATATTTAGTTCAAACTGAGATATTTGGGGGGAAAAGTCTAAAATATGTTGGATAAAATATTTTGGAACTCAAAAGAGAGATACATGCTGGAGATACAGATTTGGGAGTCAATGCTTACATGATAGTGAAAATCATAAGATCATGTGAACATTGAGGTAAGCTGAATAATGTCCCCCAAAGATATCCAGGTCCTAACCCTTGAAAGAGGTCAATTTTACCTTACATAGTAAAAGGGACTCTGCACATGTGATTAAGTTAAGGATCTTGAGATGTGAAGATTATCCAGGTTGGCCCTAAATGTAATTGCAAATATTCTTATAAGAGAGAGGCAGAGGGAGATTTCACTTCAGAAAACAAACAAACAAAACCAATGTGATAATTAAATCAGAAATTATAGCGATAAAATCACAAGCCAAAAAATGCTGGCTGCCAACCAAAGCTAGAAGAAGAAAGGAATACATTCTCCCCTGGAGCCTTCAGAAGGAACCAGCCTTGCTGATACCTTGAGTTTAGCCTTGGAAGACTCAATGCAGAGTTCTGGTCTCCAGATACACAAAACAATAAATTTCTGTTGTATTAAGTTGTATTCTGTGGTCATTTGTTACAGCAGCCGTAGGAAACTAATACAAACATTTTGAGAAAGAAGAAAAGGTCGGCTCGACACGGTGGCTTACTCCTGTAATCCTAGAACTCTGGAAGGCAGAGGCAGGAGGATGGCTTGAGATCAGGAGTTCAAGACCAGCCTGAGCAAGAGCGAGACTACGTCTCTACTAAAAATAGAAAAATTAGCTGGGTGTGTGCCTGTAGTCCGAGCTACTCGGGAGGCTGAGGCAGGAGGATCGCTTGAGCCCAGGAGTTTGAGGTTGTCGTGAGCTAGGCTGACGCCACGGCACTCTAGCCCAGGTGACAGAGCGAGACTCCACCTCGAAAAAAAAAATCTATGAAAGAATCCTAAAGGTATGAATATTTCGTGGGGGCTACAATATGGCTTTAGAAAGAAGCAAGGGTTTGAAAAATAGATTTGTTTGACACCATCAAACAAATCTGGATTCAAATTCAGCTTTACACTTACTAGCTCTGTGACTTTGGGCAAGTTATTTAAATTATATATCTGAGTTTTTCTATCTGTAAAATTGAGACAATGACAGCGCTTACCTCAAAGGGCTTTTGTGAAGATTAAAGGCTAATATCCAATTAATGCAGTTTGTACATAGCAAGTGCTTCAGAAATGGTAATTTTGGAGATGCACGTGTATTAGAATGATTTACAGATGCTATTACTGTGTAGTTCATGAGTGTTTTTAATGTAGAGATGAACCAACACTGAATGCTATTCTTGTAGAGGAGTTGTGTTGAATTGTCCAGCTCATTTCAGCAACACAAGAGACTATATGAAGGCTTGAGACCCAAGCCTGAACTGTTAGTAAAGAGTGAAAGAATGCATCTATCTGGACTGCTCTGTGTGTGTGTGCGCACTGCATATATACTTTGGGAACCAAACAGGCCAAAATACAGCTTGTTGGGAATTTAAGACAGCAGCAAAATCTTTTTCTACTTTAATAGTTACTTAATGATTGTAACAACAATGCCACATTCTCTATTAAGATCTTTCTTCTTTCTGATCTCCTTAGAATTTAAAGGTAGTATTTACATTGAAGTGATTACATAGTTACAATGTTAATGATAAATCACCTTTTCCTAAAAGCATGAACTTGTTTTTTCAAAATCCTTCCTTCTTTCTAAAGTTTCTAAAGTAAAATTTAAAACAATAACCAAGAAATGTGAAAGAAGTAATGCAAAAGTCGAATCTGGAGCTAGTGGAATGTTAAATAAAAGCCTTAATAAGATCTTTTCTCCTCCCAAATGGAAATAGCTTTATTGTACTTATAATTTTAAAAGAAACTATTCAGGATAGTATTGAGAATTAGTAAAAGTCACACTATATATCCCTGCCACCTTGCATGACAAAACTTGTGGCACTGGTGGCTGGGGATGAGGGTGGGGGGGAGGGATGAGGGAAGTGGCTGGGGAGGAAGGGTGGTAGCAGGAGGAGCAAGTAAAAGGAAGCCAAACCTGGAAGGGTAAAGGGGTAGGAGGATTGGGTACATAGTGGGGTGCTCACCTTCCCTAATGACCAGAGAAGGGCAAATTCCAACCTTAAGATGGTGATGCCACTTGTGGCCTTTTGGATTGGCCAAGACCAGAATGAGTGACAGAGGGTGCTCCGCTGGGTCACTGTGCATAGAAAGGTGGAGGTGCATCTCTATGTGTGTGTTATGTGGCAAGAGTGTGGTGAGTACTGCTGTACTGCCTGCCAGCTGAGAGGTGAGGTGGGAATATGGGGGTGGGGAGCCAAGCTCAGAGGTGAGGTGAGACTCTCACATGACCAGTAGCCAAGGTGTACATAAATCCCTCTTGT
Organism: Propithecus coquereli; assembly: GCF_000956105.1. Lineage (NCBI taxonomy): Eukaryota > Metazoa > Chordata > Mammalia > Primates > Indriidae > Propithecus > Propithecus coquereli. Next base: position 723,722 of record NW_012134303.1, on the reverse strand, counting down.
CCAGGTCTTTTTCCCTTTGCAGCACTCCATTGAGTCTGGCTGGCATCTGACCCAGAACAGGAGGGGGAGGAAGACACTTCCCCAGAATGGAGCAGGTCTATGTGAGCAACTGGATTGTGACCTCTGCGTTGGTGGTGATGGTGTAACATGGTGTACGTGGAGGGGAAGGAAGGCAAAGACTGAAGGGGTCCATATTTGTTTGCTGGACACCTCTTCAACATTTTGAAACAAAAATAACGTGCCTTGGGATGGAGGTCAGGGCTGGAGTAAGAGGATCACGGAGGGAACACATAGACCTGGGGGTAGTTTGTAAATAATCTATTTCTTTTACACCCTGCCTACAGGGAAGTGCTGTATGAGCATGGGGATGAGGAGCCTTGAGATGAAGTGGGAAGGAGGTAAAAGAAATAATGGTTATGTAGGAGGCACGGATGTGGATAAATGAAGACTAAGGAATCATTGAAACTCATTCCCTTAACCCAAAATGGTGACTCCAAATCTCCCACCCCCACCACTGCAACTTACTGGAGGAACTGCCGTGTGCTGCTGTAGATGTGTTGGAATTTTCAAGAGAGAAGACCCCATATAGCAAAAACAATCTTAAGCAAAAAGAACAAATTGGGAGGCATCAATTTACCAGCCTTTAAGCTATACTACAAGGCTATAGTAACTAAAACATAGACCAATGGAACAGAACTGAAAGCCCAGATATAGAACCCTCCTCATATAGCCATCTGATCTTTGACAAAGCAGACAAAAACACACACTGGGGAAAAGAATCCTTATTCAATAAATGGTGCTGGGAAAATTGGATAGCCACATGTAGAAGACTAAAGCAGGATCCACACCTCTCACCTCTTACAAAAATCAACTCACGGTTGATAACAGACTTAAACCTAAGGCATGAACTGTAAGAATTCTAGAAGAAAATGTTGGAAAAACTCTTACAGACATTGGCCTAGGCAAAGAATTTATGAAGAAGACCCCAAAGGCAATCACAGCAACAACCAAAATAAATAAATGGGACCTGATCAAATTAAAAAGCTTCTGCACAGCCAAAGAAACTGTCAGAAGAGCAAACAGACAACCTACAGAATGGGAGAAAATTTTTGCATGCTACAAATCCGATAAAGGGCTGATAACCAGAATCTACTTAGAACTCAGGAAAATCAACAAGAAAAAATCAAACGACCCTATCAAAAAGTGGGCAAAGGACATGAACAGAAACTTTCAAAAGAAGACAGAATAATGGTCAAAAAACATATGAAAAAATGCTCAACATCTCTAATCATCAGGGAAATGCAAATTAAAACCACAACGAGATATCACTTATCTCCAGTGAGACAGGCCTTTATCAAAAAGTCCCAAAACAATAAATGTTGGCGTGGTTGCGGAGAGATAGGAACACTCATGCACTGTTGGTGGGATTGCAAACTAGTGCAACCTCTGTGGAAAGCAATATGGAGATACTTTAAAGAGATACAAGTAGAAGTACCATTCGATCCAGCAATCCCGTTACTGGGCATCTACCCAAAAGAGCAAATGATACTATATAAGAAAGACACCTGCACCCGAATGTTTATAGCAGCACAATTCACAATTGCAAAGATGTGGAAACAACCCAAGTTCCATCAATACATGAGTGGATTAATAAAATGTGGTATATGTATACCATGGAGTACTATTCAGCTTTAAGAAACAATGATGATATAGCACCTCTTGTATACTCCTGGATAGAGCTGGAACACATTCTACTAAGTGAGGTATCCCAAGAATGGAAAGACAAGCACCACATGTACTCACCATCAAATTGGTATTAACTGATCAACACATAAGTGCACATATAAGAATAACATCTATTGGATGTTGGGCAGGGAGGAGGGGGGAGGAGGGGACGGGTATATGCATACACAAAGAGTGCAATGCACACCACCCGAAGGATGGACATATTTGAAACTCGGACTGGGGGTGGGGGGCAAAGGCAACATACGTAACCTAAACATCTGTACCCCCATAATATGCTGAAATAAAAGAAATAAATAAATAAAATAAATGTTGACATGGATGTGGAGAGATAGGAACACTCATATACTGCTAGTGGGACCGCAAACTAGTACAACCTCTATGGAAAGTAATATGGAGATACCTGAAAGAGCTACAAGTAGAACTACCATTTGATCCAATATAATCCCCTTCCTGGGCATCTACCCAAAGGAAAAGAAGACATTCTATAAAAAAGACATCTGCACTAGAATGTTTATGGCAGCCCAATTCACAATTGCAAATATGTGGAAACAACCCAAGTGCCCATCAATGCATGAGTGGATTAATAAAATGTGGTATATGTATACCATTGAGTTTTACTCAACTACAAAAGGAGAAAGTTTTAACTGGCTGGTGGCAGAAATGGAAGTCAGAGAGATTTGTAGCATGAGGCTTAAATGCATCACCGTTGCTGGCCTTGAAGATGAAGGGGGCTACGTGCAAGAATCAGAGAGAAACCTCTAGCAGCGGAGGGCAACCCTCTGTCAAAAGCAGCAAAGAAGTAGGGACATCAGTCCTACAAGTGCAAAGAATTGAGTTCTGCCAACAACCTAAATGACCTTGGAAGGGGATTTTTTTTTCCTGATCTGCCAGATAAGAGCCAGGATTTGATTTCAGTCATGTGAGACCCTAAGCAGAGAACCAGCCAAGCCCACCCAGAATACTGACCTACAGAACTATGAGCTAGTAAATGGGTGCTGTTTTGAGCTGCTTAGTTTGTGGCAACATGTTACATAGCAATAGAAACCAAGTATAACTCAAAACATCTTTAGTGCATATTTCCCCAAAACACAGACATTTTCCTCCATATCCACAATACAATAATCTAAATCAGACAATTATTATTGATATATTACTGCCATCTAAACTCAGACCCCAATAATTTTTCACCAGTGATTCCAACAATGTCCTTAATAGCAAAATGATACAGTTCAGAATCACCTGTTGCATTTAATTGCTGTCTTTTTATTATCCTTCAGTATAGAGTATGTTCTTAGGCTTTCTTTGATTTTCATGACTTTATAGTTATCTTCTACAATGTCCTCCAATTTGGGTTTGCTTAATATTTCCTCTTGAATGGATTCAGGTTGTACATCTCTGGCAGGGATATCACAGAAGTGAGGCTATACTATTCTCTTTCTGTCCTATGAGGTGCCACAGAGTTTCAATTTGTCCTGTTACTTACAATGTCCTCTTTGACCACTAATTTAAGGTGGTGAATTCAGGCCATTCCAGTACTCCTTTTTCCTTTGTAATTGTTAAGTATTTTATGGTAGTGTATTTTGAAACTATGTAAATATTTATTGTATATTTATGTATTTATTTATTTAGATACGGACTCATGTTTTCCTTTTTTAATTCAATGAGTTACACTATGTTCTATCATTATTTATTTGATGCTCACATTGTCTCCTATTTTGTTTGTAGGAGATTCTTCAGGCTTACTTTTATGTCCTTTTGGTATGCCCCCATCATTTCTTTAGCACTTTTCTTTCTGGAACAGCAGGATGTTCCAGGTTCATTGTCTTCTTTTCTTGTCCCATCCATGTAATCAGCCATTTCTCTAAGGATTCCTCGTTCCTTTTATTGAATAATGGCATTTAAAAGGAAAGATATGGACTCTAGGTGTGTTTATTGCTATTGGAGTGTTGTGGCTCCCAGGCCCTCTGAGTGGAAAGAATTAGGCAATATTTGTATGTATATACATACACACAGAGACACAGGAACTCACACACATACATTCACACATTTATGTCGGTATTTCTATATCTGTAAACATTGAAAGCCATGACTTCACACCGATACCTAACTCCGGTCCAACTCTACAGGGTTCATTCTATTAAGTAGTTTCCTTCCTTTCCATATTTATAACTCCCTTCTATGACAATGAGAATCTTGGATCCCATTAGTCTTAACAAAGCTCCTTACTTGATCAATGCCCCTATATGCAAACAATCTCCTATTTGCCACACACCACCCTTCCCTGTTTTGAAGTCCCACTTGCCATCCTTCCAACCATGGGCTACAGCCCCTGGTCCCCAAGCTACCTTGTTAACCTGCTCTGGCTAAGAAAGACATAGTGCTCCAGATTCACTCCTTCCGCTACCCTGACCATACAAGTGCTTTTCTCACATTGTTAACGCTCCTCTACATGGACAAGCTTCTTAACCCACTCAGACTCTGAAATCCTCCTCCAATCTGCCACACAATGTCTCCACGTGGACACCCTGTTCAATCAGATAGAACTCCAGTATCACTCATTTGGCTGTCCCCTGCCTAGGAGGCTCTCCTAGGCTCTGACTCCGTACAATGAGCTGCTCTCCCAGCATGAATGCCTTCCTCACTCTGCGCAAGCAGGCACAGCTCCCTCTTCTCCTCGGATAAAGACACCTACCTTGCTCTCCCCCATCTGATGGTGTTAGGGCTAAATTGTTGTGGAAGGGAAGGGAAGGGATGAGGACAAGGAAAACAAATAACCTTTTAATTCTGTTTTGTGACTGAGCTATGTGTATACATTACCAAGCTAAATAATGTAAACTATGTTGTACTTAAGTTAAATTCAAAGGTAAATATAGCTTATGTGTTATGAAACTGCTCAGAAAACAGCACTTGATCACAGAGCACCACCTTCATACCCAATTGAGGATGTCCTCGGTCAATAACTCCATTAAAATGATGTTGAGGTTGCCTCTGACTACACATAAGCAGAGTAAGCAGCAAAGGAGTCAATAAAACCTCTGCTCCTAACTGTGTAAGAAGAAGGTTTATTTGTGAGCCAATCAGCAAATAGTTCCTTTCAAGCCTCTGAGATTTCTGGAGACACACCAATTAACCATTATAGAAGCCACTAAAGTAGAATGAGAGGGGGCACCTGACTGCCACCCTAGTACCTAACTTTCTGAGGAGATAGTCACCCCGTATACACACACGCACACACACACACACACACGTAAGGGAAAGGGATAGGCCACCCTTTGTTAAAGGCCACTAGAGGGGTTGAGGCTGTATGTGCCGTGCATCAATGACAGAAATGGAAGAAATTGTTTCTGGCTAGCATAGTCTCAGATGCAGCGTGATTGGGGCTGACTCTTAAGAAATGAGCAGTGTGAGGAAGAGGAAGCCAAGGTAGGAAGGGGGAAAATGGAACTCTGATTCAGAATACCCCCAGTTTCAACCCTTACTGGGGCTTCCTTACCAGCCAAATTAGCTTTTCTTCCCTTACGTGGGTGAGGGTGCTCCTACTTTGTTTGAAGATCCATAACAACCTGCCTGAAGGCACCTTGCAAGGGAAATCAATTGTCCTCCTTCCCTCCCCATTGCCCATCAGACATATTCATTTTATCTAAATCTATAACTAGAATCGAATCCCAGTATGCTGAGATGTGGGGGAGTGGGAGAATTGAAATTAGAAAATCAAACAGATAGCTCGTACAACAGATGAATTGCAAGTTTTTTAATATGTATATTGTTATAATGAGAAATAAAACCTTACCTATTTCAATGTCATTTTTGGTTGGGATCTCAAGACAACTGGTGTCAACTACTGCCAAATTCCAAAGTGGAGAACAAGGTGATGAAAGCAAGGTCTTTCAAAGGACTTGAATGAATACTGATTTTGTTACCCTTAGATAGCCACTCACTCCAGCCTACAAAAGACATTTGAGAGACTGAGAAGATTGCTGGACGTTAGAAGAGGATTTCTAATGAGAGCTGTTGGTATTCCATGAGTACCCCACATGAAAAAGGAGTAGGGGCTCTTCTTTCACCACAAGCCTAGGGCAAAAAGTTTCAATGGGATCATTCAGAGCTCCTGGAAATTGGTAACATAGTAGGTATCTGAATCATCCCTGAGAAATCTAAAAGGCAAGAAAGAGACTGGTTGCCAGCTACCTTGGCATCAGAGTGAAAAGTTTGCAGAGAGCCTGGACTCTAAATTTGGGGATCACATTGAGCAAAGGATGTGTGAGTGGTTCCCATATATATGGGCCATACAGAAGATAGAACTAGTTTGGGGATATCATAGATTTATTTCATAGGTGGTCTTCTGGAGGAGCAAGGAAACCTTAGCAGAAACAGCCTGGAGGTATACTTCTGAAAGCTTAAGAGATGAAAGAGTCAAAAGTGATTAGCCCAAAGATATATATTTGCCCATTTTAAGAGAACAGCCAGTGAGAGCTCCTTGACAATGGAGGACTCCCTACACCACCCTTAAAAATATTGCGCAAGGGAAGGAGTAAACTTTAAATACCTTCCCAGCCTAGAAAGTGCCAAAACTGGATGGCCGTAACAGTATCAGTTATATAAGACTTTAATTTCTTCTCATTTCCTCTCTGCCCGCTTTGAATGGAAACTGTCTTATGACTAGAACTGACAGGAAGATTTTTTACTTTACAAGAGCAAGCAGAAAAGTTATGGGACATACCCTGGATTTCATCCAAGGGACAGGAGTAGAACTAGTTTCAAAGAGCAGGTTTGCATAGGCAGCAGTGTTATGTTATTGCATCCTGCAAATCCTGCTTATTTAATGTATTTGCCACATTGGCAACAATCTTGAGAATATGTGTGAGAATAAGTTCTGAATATATTAGAAAAAGATGGGAAGGAATATAATTTTAGCTCCCTTTGTCAGGCATGCTTTCAACTAAGAGCCACTGTGTTTGTTATTCCCTCTGCCTAAAACTCCACTCTCAGATATCCACCTGGATCACTCCTTCACCTCCTTCAGATGTTTCCTCATGAGCATTCTCTTATTTCTCCAATTCAAGTTCCAAGAAGACTGAGAATTTTTGTTTTGTTTTGTTCAGTGCTGTAATCCCCAACACCTATGACAGCACCAGGCACATAGTATGTGCCTAATAATAGTTTGTTAATAAACCCAGCTGAATTCATCAATATTTGTGCACATAGCAGTGATTCTAAATTCAATGTATTATCTCACGCAGCTGTATTTGAAATGTTTGATCAGCTGATTGCCTGAAATATGGCCTCCTGATGGGTCACACTAAACAAGGTTGGTATTCCAGAGATTGCATAGTATACTGTAGAGGCAAAAATGTAAAAAATAATGGAAAAGAGAATGTTGGAGTGTATTTATCATGTATTACCTACTCACCTACTTCCTAACTATGTCTGAAGAGAGGGCCAGAAGATGTTACTTCTAACAAGAAATTGAGCAGTGAATAGGAAACATATTTTTTAACTCTTATAATGGATATTTTCCTTGGGCTGATGATGCTGAGAGTGCTTCTTAAACTTGACATGTCCCCTTGATTTCAGTAGTGATGCCAGGATCTCAGGTAAAATAAACCAAGAAGCTGCATTTAACCACCAAAGACAAGGAAGGCCTGGTTACCTTAATATGCATCAGGAAAGTCATAGTAGACAGAATGCTCAGAATTGGAGGAATTTTCATCAGTAGCTAACTGATCCTGTGACAGAGGGTCCTGGCAGAGACAGTATGTTTGTTAACCAAATTCTGTTCCATTTTTCTCCTAGGTTCACCCTCATGGACTGCTTCTTCCAGGTTGTGTTGCAGTTAGGTGACTGATTTCTGGCCATTGAAATATGAGCAGAAGTTATTTTTTACCAATTTCATGCCTCACCCATATGAAAATTCCAGCATGATATCCCATGAGCCTTCTCTTTTCCTCTATCTTCCAGCTGGATATAAACACCCAAGACAATCTTGGAAGTCACATGCTGAAGATGGTAGAGCTTCCTGCCACCATAGTCCCTGACTGATTGCATGGAACAGATCCCACCCCCTCCCACCTTCATCGAACTGTTATCTGAGTGAGAATTAAAATTTCAGTTTGCTAAGCCTCTGAAATTTTGGAAATGTTTTTTCTAGCAGTTAACCCACCTTAGCATATATATATTACCAGGAGAGAAACGGATAGGTGGCCCACTAATTTCCTACTTTATTTGGGTTTCATGGAAAACAGAGGCCTAATACAAGCCACTAGATAGTGTAGGTTCTCTCTTAATTACAAGACACAAGTCAATTCAGATATCATACCCAGAGCCCCTTGAGGAAAAACCTTGCTATAACATTACAAATAAGTACTAGGAATAGTCTTCCTCAAACAACCTGCAGCCACAGTTAAATATCCCAACTGATAGATGAGAAAAGTGAGACTCAGAAAATTTTTCCAAGATCACACACCTAATAAATGGTAGACCGGGTGTTTTAGCTTATATTCCTAATTCTTAGATGATGAGACTATTTTCCCTGTTGTAGGTAGGTGAATATTTATTCAGCAACACCTCTTAATAAGGAGGGACGTTGGAGATGAAATGCTTCCCTTGTGGGCTGAGAAGCCTAATTCTGGGGGCCACATCAATTGTCTGATTCCCAAGTCAGCACGATGTAGACCAAAAAGAAAATTTATTGAATTATACAGCTTTCCTTTTCTGATTTGACACACCAACTTCATCATATAGTAAAAGACTTTTTATACCTAAATATGTCTATACATTCTTTGATACTCCTTACATATTTTTGTATTATTGGGAAATAACCAAACTGTTTTATTAATAATAATTTGTCCTGTCTAGCTATTGATGTTCTTCTTTGTAATAGTATATTGTTATTAATAACAATTTTGGGGAGATATAACTCATATATAACAAATACCTTTGAAAGTATATAATTGAGTGGTTTTCAGTATTCACAAGTTTGCACAATCATTACCACTATCTAATTCCAGAACATTTTCATTACCCCATAAAGAAACTCCATATCCCTTAGTAGTCAATCCTCGTTCCTGCTCCCTTCAGCCACTAGCTACCACTAACCTACTTTCTGTCTCAACATTTGTCTATACTGGACATTCCATGTACGTACAAGGGGACTTCAAAAAGTTCATGGAAAAATTGAATTAAAAAATAAAAATAGGCCGGGTGTGATGGCTCATGCCTGTAATCCTAGCACTCTGGGAGGCCAAGGTAAGAGGATTGCTAGAGGCCAGGTGTTCAAGACCAGCCTGAGCAAGAGCGATACCCTGCCTCTACAAAAAATAGAAAAATTAGCCGAGTGTGGTGGTGCATGCCTGTAGTCCCAGCTACTCAGGAGGCTGAGGCAGGAGGATCACTTGAGCCCAGTAGTTTGAGGTTGCAGTGAGCTATGACAATGCCACTGCAATCTAGCTTAAGCCCCATCAAATTCAAGACACTTTTATAAGTGATGATACTAGCCATTTAGTCTATCCCTAAAGAACTGAGGGTCCTAGGAATTTAACCACATCAAGGCAGTAATTTTTACATTATTAACTGAAGAACAATGAGGCTCTTTATAGATTTTTTTAAGATGAGAAAACAAAAAGAAGTCAGTAGGAACCAAATAAGGAGTGTAAGGTGGGTGCCTGATGATTTCCTACCAAAATTCTCATAAAACTGCCCTTGTTTGATGAGAGGAATGAGCAGGAGCATTGTCGTAGTGGAGGAGGACTCTCTGGAGAAGCTTTCCCAGGTGTTTTTCTGCTAAAGCTTTGGCTAACTTATTCAAAACATTCTCTTAGTAAGCAGATGTTATTGTTTCTTGGCCCTCCACAAAGTCAAAAAGCAAAATGCCTTTAGGATTTGAAAAAATGGTTGCCATGACCTTTGCTCTTGACCAGTCCACTTTTGCTTTGACTGGACCACTTCCACCTCTTAGTAGCCATTGCTTTGTTTGTGCTTTGTCTTTGGGATCATACTGGTAAAGCCATGGTCCATTCTTCTTTGAAGAAATACCTTAGGATCTTGGCCCCACTTCTTTAAAATTTCCATTGAAAGCTTTGCTCTTGTCTGCAGTTGATCTGGGCACAAGGGTTTTGGACTCATTGAATGGAAAGTTTGTTCAACTTTAATTTTTCAGTAACAGTTGTGTAAGCTGAATCAATTGAGATGTCTATGGTGTCAACTATTGTTTCTGCTGTTAATCATCAGTTGTCTTCAGTTAGGACACAAACAAGATTATTTTTTTCCCTCACAAATTGATGTAGGTAGTCTGCCGCTGCAGGTTTCATCTTAAATGTCATCTTGTCCCTTCTTAAAATGAGCTATCCATTTGTAAACTGCTGATTTCTTTGGGGTATTTCCCCCACAAACTTTTCATAAATAATTAATGATTTTACCATTCTTTCATCCAAGCTTCACCATAAGTTTTGATGTTTGTTCTTGCTTCGATTTTAGCAGAATTTATGTTGTTCTGATAAGGGCTCTTTCCAAATGGATGTATTATCCTTCTTAGTGCCTCAAAATAGATTCTGTTTAGACATTTTATAGCAAATTAGTATGAGTTTATTTTGGTGCAAAAACATTTTTAAATCCATGCATAGTTTTTTCATAATATACATTTTCCGTGAACTTTTTGAAGACCCTCATAGAATCATACAATTTGTGGCATTTTGTGTCTGGTTTCTCTCACTTAGCATATTTTCAAAGTTCATTCATGTTTTAGTACATATCAGTACTCCATTCCTTTTTATTGCTAAATAATTCATTGTATGGATACACCACATGTTGTTTATTGGTTTATCAGTTAATTGACATTTGAGTTGTTGGAATTTTTCAGTAATTACCAGTAATTTCCAATAATTACCAGTAATGTTGTGTACATTTGTGTACAAGTTTTCTGTCAACATATGTTTTCAATTCCCTTGAGTATATACCCACAAGTGGAATTGCTAGATCACATGATAGTTCTATGTATAACTTTTGGAAAAACTGCCAAACTGTTTCCACAGCGACTGCATGATTATACATTCCCACCAGCAATGTATGAGGTTTACAATTTCTCCACATACTCATGAACACTTGTTACTGTTTGTTTGTTTTGATTATAGCCATGCTAGTGGATGTGATGTGCCTAAGGGCACTTCCCTAGCAGTTCTGCCCTTGTTGGTCCTCCTGACCAATTTTCTCCTTTACCAGACTCTGCCATTCACTTGGAAATGTTTGGCCTAATGGTCAGGGGCCACTTGCATTTTACATAGTTTTCCAAACAGCAAGAAGCATCCTTAGACATGCCTGATCGTGTCCTGCTGCTTTCCAAATGCAATTCCTGGGCTCTGGCATTCTTCTTAGATCTCCTTATGGGAAAGGATCTGAATAAGTTGTTATACTTGACTACTTGTGATTAGTGTGGGAAACTTTCAAAAATGAGAAAAGGAGAGAAGACCACCTATGTGAAAGATTCACATAGTTTTCAGCTTCTTTTACTTCACAAAGACTTCACCCTTGCCCTTGAGTCCTGTGCTAACACTCCTGTTTTTGTGTTTTTCCTTGTAAGAAACACCGCCCCTATTTGCAGATGATATGGATGCTCATGTGGAAAGTTGCATGAAATCTATAATCAGTGAATGAAATATCATTGGTTTTAGCAGGTGATTATAGATTTGTCATAGGCTACAAGGTTAGTATAGAAAAATCAGTTGCATTCTTACATACTAGCAGCAAACAATTGGAAAATGAGTTCGCTTACATCAGAAATAAAAACCATAAAATACCTAGGATTAAATCTAACTAAAGATGCTGAAGACCTCCAAATGACAACTACAAAAAGTTGCCGAGAAAACTTAAATAAGATCTGAATAAAATGGAAAGATATGCCACGTTCATGTATTGAAAGACATAATATTATTATTAGCTATTTTCATCATTGATCTACATATTCAAAGCAATTCCAATAAAAATTTCTGCAGATATATATTATATAAGCTGATTATAAAATTTATGTGAAAATTCAAAAGACCTAGAATATCACAAGCAATTTTAATAGAGAAGAACATAGTTGCAGGACTTGCCCTACCTAATTTCAAGACTTACTTTAAGGCTACAGTAATCAAGACAGTTTGGTATTGATAAAAAAAATAGACATATAGATAAGTGGGGGAAAAAGGCAGTACGGAAATAGAGCTACATATATATGAACACTTGATTTTTCATAAAGGTGTAAAGACAATGGAGAAAAGAAAGTCTTCAACGAATGGTGCTGTATCAATTGGATATCCATATGGAACAAAATGAACATCAGAGTTTACCTCACACTATACACAAAAATGAACACGAAATGGTTCATAGACCAAAATGGAAGGCCTAAAACTATATAAAACTATGAGAAGGAAACATAGAAGAAAACCTTCATAACTTTGGATTAGGAAGTATATTTCTTAGAACACAATTATAAAAAAAAAGTAGATAAAATGGACTTCATAAAAATTTAAAAGTTTTGTTCTTTGAAAGAAACCATTAGGTAAATGAAAAGGCAAGGCAAGGCTGAGAGAAAAATTCACAATGTATATATCAGATAAAAAACTTGAATCTATAATTTCTAAAGAACTCTTGCAATTCAGTAATGACAGGACAAATAACCCAATTGAAAAAGGGCAAACTATTTGAACAGATATTTCACAAAAGAAGATATATGCATGGCTAATGAGTATATGAAAAGGTGCTGAACCGCATTAGTCACAAAGAAATGCAAATCAAAACCAGAAGATACCACTACACCCTTTAGAATGGTTAACATTTTAAAATATTAACAAAAATAACCTGATCATATTAAGTGTTGGTGAGGATGTGGAGAAATTAGAACTTCCCTACTCTACTGACCGGAATATAAAACTTGGAAAACAGTTTGGCAGTTTCTTACAAATTAAACATACAACCTCCATACTATATAGCCATTTCATTCCTAGGTATTTATCCCAGAAAAATAAAAACATATGTCCACATAAAAATGTGTATGTGCATGTTCATATCAGCTTTATTTATAATAGCCAAAATTGAAAAGTACCTAAATGTACATCAACAGATGAATGGGTAAATATTCACCATACCATGGAATACTATTCAGCAATAGAAAGGAATACACTATTATTACATGCAAAATTATTATGTTCAATGAATGAATCCAGACAAAAATATAAGAGAGTATGTGTTTTATGATTCAATTTATATAAAAATACTATAAAATGCAAACTAAAGTGACAGAAAGAGATCAGAGGTTGCCTGGAGATGAAGATGGAGAGGGGGATGGATTACAAATGGGAAAGAAAAGACTTTTTTTGGAGCTGATGAAAGTGTTTGCTATTTTGCTATTTTTTTAGTATTTTAGGTTTGCTGTTTTGGTTGTTGTCATGGTTTCACAGGTTTAAATATATGTAAAATGGATTAAATAGAATACATTAAATATGTGCTTTTAAAACTTTAATTATATCTCAATAAAGCTAAAATAATTACTCACATGTAGATACGGACTGAAAGTGGTAATCTGTTTTGGTGTTTTATTCTTGCAATATTTGGATTATTTGTTTTTGCTTTTTTCATTGTAAGTTCACTTTTTCCTTGCTGGCTGTCCTGGCTCTTTGAGGTGCTATGACAAAATACGATAGACTAAGTGGCTTAAAACAGAAATTTATTTCCCACAATTCTGGAAGCTGGGAAGTCTAAGATCAAGGCACCGGCAGATTCAGTGTCTGATGAGGGCCTGCTTCCTGGTTCATAGAAAGAGTGAGGGAGCTCTCTGGGGTCTCTTTTATAAGGACACTAATCCTATTTACGGGGACTCTGCCGTCATGACCTAATCACCTCCCGAAGGCCTCACCTTCTAATACCATTGCCTTGGCAGTTAGAAATTCAACATTTTAATTTTGGGGGGCGGGGGACACAAATATTCAGTCCATGGCACTGGCTTTTTAAATGACCCTCTCAATGATATCTCCACTTTCTGTAATTTGAAGACAGCAGCATATGCTACTGTGTAAGATTAGACTGATCTGATTCTCCTCTTCTTAGAGGCCTCCTCAGTCTTTTTCCCCTTAATTACCAGGCATCTATCCCAAGCCTTGCTCCAAAACCTATACAAATATACATTTTCCTCAAGACACCAAAAATTTACAAACATGAATGTATAAATGGCTGATAGGGATAAATGTAGTAGGCCCTTTTCTTGATTCTTGGTTTATTTACTTTTGTTGGTTTTCATAAAACATTCATTTTGTTTCCTTGCTGGTCTCTTTGGAGACACTCACTGCCGTCTCTCTGTTGTCACCTTAAAAAAAACTGTATTGCCCACCAAGAGCAGGGAAAGTTGACTCTCCCATGGGATTTATAAATTAATGGAAGTGTTCACTGTGGTAGCTCAGTTCTTCTTCCAACAATCACCTTCTGATCCAGTCTCCTCTTACTTTTTCTAGAAAGTTCTGTCTTTACTCGTCCACCCTTGCAGAGACACCCAGAAAAGGAAGTTTCCTTCAATTCTTTTTCAAGCAATCATATTTTGATCATGGTCACCAAACTTTAGTTCTTCTAGAAAGTTCTGTACTCATGCCTTGCCATCATGGAAACTCCCAGGAGAGAGGTCTTAATTTGGTTTTCCTTCAACCAATCACATTGTTACCCCATTCCCTGAATTTTACTACTTCCAGCAAAATTCTGTCCTTATCATCCCACTCTCCCAGAAACACCA
>NW_012134303.1:705880-707710 GCF_000956105.1 Propithecus coquereli | reverse complement strand
TTAAGATTTTTTTATGTCCCAACATTCTAAAAATTAAAGTGTCTATTGGAGATACAGGAAAACGATATATAGAAAGCCTCATTCTTGCTGAGTCTGTCTTTGCCCTTCCTCAGCTTGTCACCAAGTTACAAAAGTCAAACATTCTACATCTCCAGATGACAAGGTCCTATAGAAAATGGCCCAGGCTGGATCCTCCCAACCCCCCAGGACATACAGCAGGGATTAGCCCTGGTACACAGCATCTCTAAACCTCAGTGCCCTCACCAGTAAAGGGGGGGATAATACAGACCTCACAGGTTGTGCTAAGGATAAAATGAGATCCTGGATGTGAAACTGTTAACAGGGAGGAAGAACCTTGGGTCCCTCAGGCTGAATGTGACCTTCAGGAATGCTTTGTTTATCTTGCACAGTGAACACCCTCCAGTTTGTCACTGTCCCTGCCACTCCTATAATCGTCTGTCTCAAGGTCTTGTACTTTTCCTTTTTAGTATTTTGCTAACCAAATTCAGATAGTAGTCCTGTTATTCTTTATTGTTGACACTTAATGACACGTGATATACACACATATATGTATATAGATACAAACATATACACACCAGTGGCACTCAGACTTTGGTGTACATCAGAATCACCTGGCGGCTTGTTAAAAATGGAGATTCTGGAGCCCTATTGTGTGGGTCTGGAGAATAAGAGCCAGAAGCCCCACATTCTCACTCCTCCTCAGGTGCTTTTACCCAGATAATACCCATACTCTTTGACAAGCACTACGACATACATTCTAAAAATGATATCAGATGTTGAATTATGGGTATGATTGTTCCTTATTGATTGTATGTAGGAAAACAATAATTGTCAAGGAAAACTGAGATTTTGAGTCCAGGTAGCTAGGAGGGGAAAGGTAATATTAACAAAAAATAAGGAGGTGGAACAGGAAGATGATGGAATATAGACTGCTTTTTAAACTGCTTTATTAATTTCATATTAGGAAAAGAATATTTTCCTAAAATGGGTGAAATTGCCATGCTGACAGAAACTTTCAGACTTAGACAAAACAATATTCAATTAGAAACTGATTAAATGTAAACACCAAAAGGTTTACAGAAAAAGTAAATCACAAAAATACAAGCTTGTAAAGCAGTGGCCACATTATTAACCTCTGGGAAAACCTTAGGATTCAAGGTATGAGGCAAAAGTCATAATGATTGTCAGGTTCGGGAGTTTGGAAGCGCATATAGTTCCTCACCTGCTGCTCCCTAGTCTTTCTCTTGATTTCCATCATCTGCCCTACAAACCTTTCTACATCATCTCCTGCTTCATTGTGATCAATATGCCTATTAGGTATGGCCCATCGAAAATTAGGGACAAGTCGCCTAACCCGCCCCCGCCTGACATTTCCTCCAGGCTTCTGGCCTTCACCGCCTCCCAAATGGCGGGATTCCTCTTCATTCTGCACAGGGGCCTGCTCCCCTCCTTCCTTTTCTTGTTTGGCATTTTCTGCGTTGAGCTTTTTCACCACTTGTTCCTCTTTGGACTCCATTACTCCTAGGAGATGAGAGAGAGAAAAGGTGGACCGATCAGCACCGAGGACAGAGGCCCTACTACGCACCTTTCAAAATTCAGAGCCCTGGATTTCAAAGGCCTTTTCAGAATTTCCTTTTTCCCACCTGAGAGGCCCGGTGCGCCCTCTAGGGGGCCCCCAGCCGAGCCCCTCCCTCCCGCAAAGCCCACCATTTTCCCTGCAGATCCATGTCCAGGCCTCTGCAGGCCCCAAAATGGAGGACGAGGATGGCGAGGGTGGGGCGAGGCGGAGGTGTGTGTAGGGGGAGAAGA
>NW_012134303.1:699832-701755 GCF_000956105.1 Propithecus coquereli | reverse complement strand
GGGATGGTTTCTGGATGATTCAAGCACATTACATTTATTGTGCTGTCAAACCTCTCTACTAATGATAATCTGTATTTTCAGTCACTCCCCAGTGCTAGCATCACCAACTCAGCTCCACCTCAGATCATCAGGCATTAGATTCTCATAAGGAGTGTCACTACCTAGATACCTCACATGCGCAGTTTACAGTAGGGTTTGTGCCCCTATGAGAGTCTCATGCTGCCGCTGTTCTGACAGGAGGTGGAGCTCAGGCAGTGATACAAGGAGTGATGGGGAGCGGCTGTAAATACAGATGAGGCTTCACTCCCTTATTGGCTGCTCACCTCCTACTGTGTGGCCGGGTTTCTAGGCCACACACAGACCAGTACTAGTCTGTGGCCCAAGGGTTGGGGACTGCAGGATTAGAGGACACCCAGCTGGTGTCTGCTGCAGAGGAAAAACTGTTTTTTCAATACATTTACCCAAATGAGCATCACCCTGATGCTGTTTGGGCCCTGACAGAAGTTTTAGGATAGCAGTCCTTTCCAGTGAGTGTGTGTGTGTCTCTTTCTCCACTGGATTCAGCCAGTGGGGACTGAGCAGGCCATGCTGATTCAGAATTGCCCAATACTTGCTCTCTGGGTGAGGAATGTGATTTGTCTGCTGGACTGGAGACTCTTGAAATGCTTGCTGAAAACATGAAAATTAAATACAGGGGAATAGTTTAGGCTCAGACTGGTACATTCTTCCCCAACTCTTTCCAGGCCCACTCTTACCCGAAACAGTGAAAGTGTAAGTTAGTAAATACTGATTAGAGAGTAATCAGTTTTAAATTATGCCACAATGTAAGCCATTTCTAGAAATTATGACTTAAAGTTCCAACAGAAATTATAAAGATTTCACCCATAATTCAACATCCGATATCATATTATTTTTTGTTTGCACTTTTTAATTTAAATATAATCCCACATAAAAAATTTACCATTTTAAAATGTGCACTTCAGTGGTTTTTAGTATATTCACAATGTTGCACAACCATCACTATTATATAATTCCAGGATATTTCCAGCACCCCAAAAAGAAAGCCCATAACTGTTAGTTGTCACTTTCAATTCCTCTCTGCCCCCAGCCTTTGGCAACTACTAATCTACTTTCTCTATGAATGGGTCTATTCTGGATATTTTATATCAGTGGAATCATACACTATGTGGCCTTTTGTGCCTGACATCTTTTCACTTCACCATGTTTTCAAGGTCAATTCATGTTGTAGCATGTAGCAGTACTTCATTCTTTTTTGTGGCTGAATAATATTCCATTAATGGATATATCACATTTTGTTTATCTTCATCAGCTGATGGAAATTTGGGTGGTTTCCATTTTTCAGCTGTTATGAATAATGCTGCTATTCATGTATATGTTTTTGTGTGAATGTATATTTTCAGTTCCTGTAGGTATATACCTAGGAGTGGAATTGCTGGCTTATTTGGTAACTCTATGTTTAACTTGTTAACGAACTGTGAACCTGTTTTTCACAGCGACTGCACCATTTTATATTCCCACTCGTAGCATATGAGGGTTCCAATTTCTCCACAACTTCACCAACACTTGTTATTTTAAGTTTTTAAAATTATAGTCATGGCCAGGCATGGTGGCTCATGCCTGTAATCCCAGAGCTTTGGGAGGCCAAGGCAAGAGGACTGCTTAAGGCCAGGAGTTTGATTCCAGCCTGGGCAACATAGCAAGACCCCATCTTTAAAAAAATTAAGCTGTGCTATTGGGTGCGAAATATTAATAGTACCTTTTGGTCTTAATTTACATTTGCCTAATGACTAATGGTGTTAAACATATTTTTCATGTATTTATTGGTCATTTGTATATCTTCTTTGGAGAAATGCTATTCAAATATTTTGCCCATTTTATAATTGGGCTATCTGTCTTTTTACC
>NW_012134303.1:697133-699782 GCF_000956105.1 Propithecus coquereli | reverse complement strand
ATTGGTTGCTATATTTCCTGAATTTCTTTTAATCTCTAGGTTCTCACTTTTTAATTTTCCCTTTAATTTGTTGTTGAAACAGTTGGTTTGTCCTGTATTTTCCTACAGTCTGGATCTTTGTGGTGTCATCATTAACATATGCCTCTTTACTGTTTCCTGTAAAATGGTAATTAATTCAAGAAAAGCTTGATTGGATTCAGGTTCAATTTCAATTCAGGTTCTTCCAAGAGGAGGCACATACTTCCTCTTTTCTGTTTTCCTGTTTTCGTGATTTTAGCTGGAATATTTCTATTTTAGGGCAGGCTCCCTAGAAGCGGAGCCTGGAACAGAGATCCCTGTGAAAATAATTTCTTGAAATAATGGTCTCAGATTAAAGGGAGTAAAGGAAGTAGCACAAGGCTGGGGGTGGGGTGAGCGGTGGTGGAGGAGAATGGGATTTAACTGGAGTTTAGTTAATCCTACCTGGGAACTCTGAAGCACACACACAAGTCCCACCTTGACAGCGAGGCACTGGCTCTTTGTATCCCAGTGTTATTCAGTAACAGATCAAAGTCTGTTGGGAAATAGGCTAAGAGATGTGAAAGATTTCAGGAGTTTTTCAGGGCTTTGCCTTGAAGGAATCTGTGGACATGTTAGTTCACATAATAGCAGCTGCTTCCAACATTGTCAGAGGACGTTTGCAAAGCAATGTTTCTTCTTTGCTGCCGGCCATCGTCTTGAGCTTTTTTGCAAGGCATAAGCTTGGTTTGGGTCCTTGGCGGAGAAGCTGATTAAAATGCCTGCCCAGCAGATAACATGCAGCTGGAACTATCCTAGACGTCAAGGCTATTCCTGCTTCACTCCTGAATACCTGTCTCTGTGTTTAGAAATAGATTAGAGTAGTACACAGACTCAGTGTTCTCATTTTATACATTTTATCTTTAATTTATATGCTCAGCTAGGTCTGTTTCTAACTTAGGGCTTAACCTGCTTATCTTAGAAAAATTTTGTGACCGTCTATGCTTGCAGACAATTAGGTAAGGTTCCCCTGGAAACCTCAAAAAATGAGCTGTACACATAATTCTTTAACAAAAGACAACTATTTTCTGTAACAATAAATACTGATGTGGGATTTCAGTTGGGGCCTCAAAGCTCACAGGAATGCTCGAGACCCCCTAACTCTCCCATCACTTTAAACTGCACTTTATCTCCATCTCCATCATTTCTCTATCTATATTATTTCTTTATTTCCTATTATTTCCAAATCCCTTGCAATGACCCTGCCTTGGGGCCTGTTTTGCTAGGAGAGTAGCTAACTCCCAGCAAAAGTCTGCAGGTGGAGCAGATCATAGTCTCTGGGGCAAGGTGGCTCCCATTTGGCAGAGGACAATTCTGTGGAGAAGGGGTAAGATGTGAGTTGTTATCAGCCAACACTCATAGCCAAGCAGGTTTAATGGGTATGTGACCTGTGCTATAGCACAGGGCCCTGTGGTCAGAAGAGTCCTACTCCTGGTTTAATGCTCTGCTGTCATTGTGTTGAAATTCTTAATGATTTTTTATCTCTGAACACTATCAGACATGTGTGTAAGTGTTTATAGGTTATCTAAATTGTGTTCAGGAACAAATCCAGTTGGCTGACAGTTGCCTCCAGTCTAGTTTTCTACTTCTTCCCTCCTTCTTCCCTGGGTACTTCCATGTTTACTGGGTACTGCTGTCCCTTCTACTGGACCTCTTCTGCTCTGCTGACCTAATGTGCTAGAATCCTCTAAGTGCCAAAGCCCCACTGATTTATCTGGACTCCTTGTTGGGCCAGAGTCCCACTCTGTCCCTAAAGAAGTGTGGATAAAGCCCCTCTCTTCACTTCATACTTAAACTTACTGTGGTATTATGAGATGTATGTTTACACACACACACACACACACACACACACACACACACACACACATTTTCATCCGTGGTTCCTGGTGTGTAACTCCCACAAGCTGTTGTTATTTCCTAAGAGACTAAAACAATAAACATACCTTTTGTTAAAATATTTGGCCTTTTGTCTTTAGTTCCTGAAGTAGCTTTGGAACAACTTCAGAGCCTTAAAGGTAAAAGACCTTTAGGCTTTTGGGGCCCTTTAGGCCTCAGAAGTAGGCCTCAGAATATAGAATCTCTCTCTCTCTGACCTTCACCCCTCCTTTCTCTCCCTTTCTAACCTGCTCATTTTTCTCCCCAAGGCAGGCCATAGAAACTAAAAATATACTCTAATCTTCCCCACCTTTCTGTCTTGGAGCCGGCCATAAAGAAATTAATTAACCTACTTTGTCTGATTGTAGGTCATAAGCATGCCCCCAATTTCAGAAGGGGTCCTGCCCCATACCCAGGAGGAAGAAATGCTGCATAGAGAGGCCAACAAAAATCTGAACAGAAAGGCTTTGCTGGGTTTCCCCACCAAGTCTACTGGTATTAGATCATACCTTTTTTGTCCAATCACATTTCTGGATGATTGTCCATGCTTTAATTATGCCTATCCAATGATGTCTCCATAAAAGGCCCAAGGAGATGGGTACAGAGAACTCTGGACAACTGAACTCATGGGGGCTTGCAGGAAGGTGAACAAAAACTCATCCACATGCCTGGAGGGTGGTGCACCTCAACTCTACAGGAACAGAAACTCCTGCACTC
>NW_012134303.1:691621-692813 GCF_000956105.1 Propithecus coquereli | reverse complement strand
ATTATTTTTCTTTTTTAAGATTGGTTTGGCTATTTGGGATACCTAGAAATTCCATATAGATTTTAGTGTTAGCTTTTCCATTTTTGCAAAAATGTCACCTGGATACTGATATCCACTGCATTTAATCTGTAGATCACTTTGGGTAGTATTGCCATCTTAAGTCCTTCAAACCATGAACATGTTTTTTTTCCCCCATTTTAGATATAATTTCTTTCAGCAATGTTTTTTAGTTTTCAGTGTACAAGTCTTGCATTTTCTTGCTTAAATTTATTACTAAGTATTTTTTTCTAATGCTACCAGAAATGGTACGTTTTCTTAATTTAATTTCATTTTTCAGTTTTTCCATGGTAGCATATAGAAATACAACTGAATTTTGTATGCTAATCTTGTATCCTGCAACTTTGCTGGACTCGTTTCTTGGCTCTAATAGTGGGTGTGCGTGTGTGTGTGTATTTGTGTGTGTGTGTGTGTGTGTGTGTGTGTGTATTCCTTAGGATTTTCTATGTATAGGATCATGTCATTTATGAATAAAGACAATTTTCCTTCTTTCTTTCAAATTAGCATGCCATTTATTTCTTTTTCTTTCCTCATTGCTCTGGATAAAACTTACAGTACAATGTCGAGTAGGTATGGTAGAAGGGGAATATTCTTGTCTTTTTTCTCATCTAGAAGGAATGCTTTCCATCTTTTGCATTTGAGTATGGTCTTAGTTGTGCTTTTTAATACATGCCCTCTGTCATGTTGAGGAAGTCCCCTCCTATTCCTATTTTTTTAATGTTTAAATCATGAAAGGGTGTTGGATTTTTAAAAAATGCTTATTTCAGCATCAATTGAGATGATCAGGCATCTTTTTTCTTTTATTATATTAATGTGGTATATTACATTGGTTGATTTTTTGATTTTGAACCACGCTTTCATCCTTGGGATAGATCACACTTGGTCATGATGTATTAATATATCTAAATATCTAAATATGATGCTGGATTTGGTTTGTTACTATTTTTTTGAGAATTTCTGTATCAATATCCATAAGGGGTATTGGCCTATAGTTCGCTTTTCTTGTGGTGTTTTTATCTGTCTTTGGTATTATGGTAATACTGGTCTCATAGAATGAGTTAAGAAGTGTTCCCTCCTCTTCATTTTTTTAAAGACCTAGTCCTGAATCCAAACCTCCTCTTCATTTTTTAAAGAG
>NW_012134303.1:683017-690632 GCF_000956105.1 Propithecus coquereli | reverse complement strand
TGTATAATTATTTCATTATATATTACATTTCATTGTAATATATAATGAAATAATAATAGAAATAGAGTGTACAATAAATGTAATGAATGCTTGAATCATCCTGAAACCATCCCCTACCCCCAGTCCATGGAAAAATTGTCTTTCATGAAAATGGTCCCTGGTACCAGAAAGGTTGGGGACCACTGTTGTAAGGTATAAAGTTATGTTATTGATTTTATATTCTTTTTAATATGCTTCTTCATTAATAGCTTTTTTTTTTTTTTTAGACACAGGGTCTTGCTATGTTGCCTAGGCTGGTCTCACCCTCCTGGCCTCAAGCAATCCTCCCACCTCTGCCTCTCAAAATGCTGGGATTACAGAAGTAAGTCACTACACCCAGCCTGCATTTACAGCTTTAAATTTCTCTCTCAATACTGCTTTTGCTGAATCCTATATGTTTTGGTATGCTATGTTTTTGTTTTCATTCATGTCAACATATTATCTAATTCCACCTGTAATTTCTTCTTTGACCCCTTGCTTAAGAGTGTGTTGCTTAATTTCTATATATTTGTGAATTGTCCAGTTTTCTTTCTGTTACTGAATTCTAGTTTCATTCCATTGTGGTTGGAGAAGATATTTAATATGATTTCAATCACTTAAAAATGATTATCTTGTGATCTAACATATGGTATGTCCTGGAGAATGTTCTATGTGAACCTGAGAAAAATGTGTATTTTGCTGTTGTTGGGTGGAGGGTTCTATAGACATGTCAGGTCTGGTTGGCTTATAGTGTTGTTTAAATTCTCTATTTCCTTATTGACCTACTGTCTGGTTGTCCTATTAATTGTTGATCATGGGGAAATGAAATCTCCAACTATTACTGGAGAATAGAACTGTCTATTTATCCTTTCAATTGGTCAGTTTTTGCTTCATGTATTTTTGAGATCTGTTGTTAGGAACATATATGTTTATAATTGTTACATATTCTTTTTTTTTTTTTGAGACAGAGTCTCACTGTGTTGCCCAGGCTAGAGTGCCGTGGCGTCATCCTCACTCACAGCAACCTCAAACTCCTGGGCTCAAGCGATCCTACTGCCTCAGCCTCCCAAGTAGCTGGGACTACAGGCATGCGCCACCATGCCCGGCTAATTTTTTCTATATATTTTTAGTTGTCCGATTAATTTCTTTGTATTTTTAGTAGAGACGGGGTCTCGCTCTTGCTCAGGCTGGTTTCGAACTTCTGAGCTCAAACAATCCGCCCGCCTCGGCCTCCCAGAGAGCTAGGATTACAGGCGCGAGCCACCGCGCCCGGCCTGTTACGTATTCTTTTTTAAGAAACTAATGTTTATTTTCAATCAATGTTATTCTCGTTTTGCTTAAGAGCCTATGGAAGAACAGTTTAAGACCACTCAGTGGTTGTTCTAACCCATTCAGTGGCCTGAGCAGTGGAAACTGCAGACCAGTATTCAGAAGCAGGCTGAGCATTTCACTATTCGGTAAGGAACTGTCGAATAAGCACAGTGGGCACTTGCATGCCTTCAGACTAGTCTACAACCTCAGGTTGAGTAGCAGTGAATTCAAGAGGTAGAGCTGTCCATTCACCATGACATTTCTCCTTGGTCACAGCTTTATCAGCAGCAGCCTATCCTCTTCCTTTTCAATCTCTTCAGGATCTC
This sequence comes from Propithecus coquereli, assembly GCF_000956105.1. Classification (NCBI taxonomy): domain Eukaryota; kingdom Metazoa; phylum Chordata; class Mammalia; order Primates; family Indriidae; genus Propithecus; species Propithecus coquereli. The sequence continues at coordinate 688,977 of NW_012134303.1, read as the reverse complement.
TGCAAAAGTAGAAATCAGGCATAACCTCCCATGGGTATTCATGGGAGGTGGTGACACACTGATTCTTGTGACAAAAAATAACACTTTTGAAATGTTAAGTCAGTGTCAACCCAAAGTGGTTTTTATCTATGGGTTATTTAGATTTACTTTAAGCATATCAATACCCAATGGGCATCTCCAAACATAAACTGACCTTATATCCCACCACACCCCATCCTTGCCACTTGACCAGATCAGACCTACACTGGGACTGTTGTCTAATTATCACATTTACTCCCCACCATTGGCAGGAATTGTCCTCTTTTAGTCTGGAGGGTTCTCTGGAGAAACAGAATCAATAGGATACATATCTGTATACATATATGTATCTATACAGATATAAGTATATAGGTAGAGATATCAAAAGAGATTTATTATAAGGAATTGGCTCACACAATTGTGGAGGCTGTGAAGTCCCAAGATGTGTAGTCAGCAAGCCAGAGACCCAGAAAGCCAATGGTATATTTCCAGTCTGAGTCTGAAGGCCAGAAATCCAGGAGAGACTTTGGTGTAGCTTCCAGTCCAAGTGTATGTCCAAAGACAAGAGAAAACTGATGTCTCAGCTCAAGTATAGTCAGACAGAAGGAATGAATTCTTTCTTACTGACCCTTTTGTTCTATTCAGGTCTTCAATGTATGGGATGAGGCCCACCAACATTGGGGAGGGCAATCTGCTTTACTCAGTCTACTAATTGAGATATTACAAAGAGTGCAATGCGCACCATCCGAGGGATGGACACATTTGAAACTCAGACTTGGGGGGGGCAAGGGCAACATACGTAACCTAAACATCTGTACCCCCATAATATGCTGAAATAAAAAAAAATTCATCTAGAAACACCCTCACAGACAAATCCATAATGTTTAAGCAAATATCTGGACACCCTGTGGCCCAGTCAAGTTGATGCATAAAATTAACCATCACACCACCCTGTGCTCTGTTCAGCCACAGCACATTACTTGTCCTAATACATGGTTCTGATGCAGATAGTGTGAGGACTGCAAAGAAAGAGTGCTAAATACCAGTGGCGCTAAATCTGGGTCATGGGTACATTGGATTCTATAAAATCATTCCCTACTTTATTACACGCATGCATATGTTTGTCATATTGCATTTAAAAAATGGTAACAGTTGGTGAGAGTGTGGGAAAACAGGCACTGTGATACAATGCATATAAGAATCTAAATTGTCACAATTTTTCTGGAAGCACTACTGAAAAACACAAATTTCGGTAACCCTTCACTGGCTTGCTGACCTAGAAGCTTGAGGATATAGGCCTGGAATTCTGAGTGTTTAGCACATAACTTGGCTGACTGTGAGGTAAGAGCAGATTTGGGAAACTCTGGTCAGACAGAATTGGTAAAATACCAAAACATTTGCTAGCACAAGGAGGGAAAGAGCAATGCACAAACATGTCTGTTCACTGTGACACTGTGTAAAAAAGTAAAAAAAGTCCATTAATAGGGAAATAAAGAATTACAGTGCATTTATACAACAGGATATTATGTGCAATTAAAATGAATGGCCTACATCTCCATATAGCAATATGAGTGAATATCTTAAACATAATATTACTTGAGAAAAGCAGATTGAAAATGTCAAAATGTTTGCATGTCCAAAAGTAATTCTATATATGTTTTAATGTGTATATACGTATCTAGTAAAATTATAGAAACATATGTGGAAAGATACACATCAACTTAGGAGTGTGTAGAACCCCTGATTCTGGGGGAAAAAAAACATAAAAAGAACAACTTAGGAGTGTGGTTATCTTGGGAGAGGATGGGGCGAATGGAAAGGGAGGCAAATTCAGCTACATCCATATCATGTGATTACTTCAAAATTCACTGGAATAGTCTTCATACATTTCAAAGAATGAAGTAGCTGCATTATTAATGAGAAAAAACGATAGCCAATATTTATTTTTAAGTGGAAAATTAAGTTTCAGATTGGTATACATCACATGATTCTACTAAATATATTCATAAATATGTGATACATATGTTTTTGGTATATGAATAGTAAAACTCTTCTAAGTCTACACACTAATTCGTTTTACTTCTACATCGTTCTGGTTGTCTATTGCTGCATATCAAACAATGCCCAAAATTAGTAGCCTAAAACAGCAATATTATTATTATCTATATGGTTGTTATCATCATCACCATCATCATCTCTTATGGTTTTGTGGGCTGGCTGGGCTTAGCTGGATGTTTATCGTATGGTATCCCCTTATGAAGTTGTGGTTAGATGTCAGCTGGAGCTGCAGGTATCTGAAGACTTGAATGGACTGGATCTCTTGGCAGTGGATGCTGGCTGTATGCTGGGAGCTCAGCTGTTGAACAGAATGCCTAATGAGTCAGCATTAAACTAGGGTGTTTCAGTTATCTATTGCCATGTAACAAACCACAACAATATTTGGTGTAGTTTGAACGACACCAAACATTAATCTCTCTCATGATCCTGTGGACTGACTGGGCTCAGCAGAGCAATTTTTCTGTCCATGTGGTTTTGTTTGGGCATATAGCAATTTGGAGGCTCAACTGATGAAACACCAAGAATGGCTCACCCACATGGTTGGAAACCAGTGCTGGAATAATTCTGCTCTGCCTAATTAGTACATTTTCCATAGCAACAGAATTAGAAAACACAGACAGGAAACAACACATATACTGTTCTGCCCTTTGCATTTGTTTTACATAATAATATATCTAAGATCTAATTCCAAACCTCTAAGTATACAATTACACCTTTCTCGGCCGGGCGTGGTGGCTCACGCCTGTAATCCTAGCACTCTGGGAGGGTGAGATGGGAGGATCACTTGAGCCCAGGAGTTCGAGACCAGCCTGAGTAAGAGCAAGACCCTATCTCCACTACAAATAGAAAAAATCAGCTGGGCAACTACTACAAATAGAAAAAATCAGCTGGGCAACTAAAAATAGAAAAGATTAGCCAGGCGTGGTGGTGCACCCCTATAGTCCCAGCTACTCAGGAGGCTGAGGCAGGAGGATCGCTTGAGCCCAGGAGTTTGAGGTTGCTGTGAGCTACAATAACGCCATGGCGCTCTAGCCTGGGTAACAGAGTAAGACTTTGTTTCGGGGAAAAAAAAAAAAAGAATTACACCTTTCTCTTAAATGGCTGCATGGTGTTCTGACATATCTATGTACTCTCATGTATTCAACAAGACTCTCTATTGATGGACATTTAGGATGAATCCATGTGCCCTGGGCTAAAGAGAACATAGTGATGAACAAAATAGTGCCCAGGTGCTTAAGGGGCTTACATCCTTCTGGGGTATACGTTGACGGAAGCAGACCATTTGTCTTAGTCGATTTGTGTTGCTGTAAAGGAATACCTGAGGCTGGGTAATTTATAAAGAAAAGACATTTACTTGCCTCACTGTTCTGCAGTCTGCACAAGAAGCATGGCACCAACACCTACATCTGGTGAGGGCCTCAGACTGCTTTCACTCATGGAGGAAGGGGAAGGGGAGCCAGCATGTAGAGATCATATGACAAGAGAGGAAGTGAAAGAGGAAGCAAGAGAGGTGCCAGGCTCTTTCAAACCACCAGCTCTCAATTGAATTAATAGAGCAAGAACTTTCTCACTACCATGAAAATGGCACCAAGCCATTCATGAGGTATGCACCCCCATGACCAAAACACTTCCCATTAGGCCCCACCTCCAACATTGGGGATGAAATTTCAACATGAGATTTGGAAGGTCAAATATGCAGACATTATCCAAACATTATCCAAGCACCATTACAAACATGGGGGATAACTAGCAAAGTGGGAGGCTTGCTTGTCTAGAGTGGGTAGAACCCATAAGCAGCTACTCCACAGAATTCTATTTTGGGCTACGAGACCCAAGGCTGGGCCTCGCCTGAAGAGGTTCATCCCTGGATATCATCCTGTAGAGGAAAGAGCACAGCTGAATCAAGAAGCATACAGCCTGGCTGTTAATTCTGGGTTCTGCCATGTACTCAATGAGGATGCTTGAAGTTCCTATGTTGGGAGTTCCTTAGTGCCCCATTTTTGGCCACCTTCCCCTCTCATGCCTATACTCTCTCCTTAGACAGCCATCTCATTTACACCTGTGTATTCAATTGCCATCCACCCACATGTGATTCCTAGATTTCCTTCTCCAGCTCAGTCTCTGATCTAAATATCTTGTGGCATGCTTAACATGCCCACTGGAGTACACAAATGCATTGAGAAATCAAGATGATCAATCATGTTTTCTCCAAAAAGAATCTATTATGTGTTGCCCATTCCAGTTAACACCACTACCTATCACACAGATGATCGGATGAAACAAACATCTGAGAATCACACTAACACCTCCCTGTCATACCCCCCTCCTAATTCTCAAATTTTTCCTGAGTCAATCTGTTTGTTCATTCATGCACATGTTCATTCATCTAGTAGAGAGAGTATTGCTGGCTCAACGGAGGGGCAATAATTGAACAATCACAGGCCCGGCGTGGGTAATCCATTGCAACTAGAAGGGGTTGCCATAGTCGGGAAGATTCGTCACAGGAAAGAAAGTAGGGGGCATAGGTGCTGATGAAGGTAAGTTGGTAGGTTTGGTGGTGGGAACACATAGACTATCTTTTCTGTGATAGCATCTATAATACTTTCCCAAAGAAACACGAAGCCAAAGAGCAGCTGAGAATGTTGAGGTGTGATGGGGTGTTGAAGGTTTATGGAGAGGAGAGAATAGATGTTGTGCCACAGTGATCTCAGGTATTGAGAAAATATGCTATGGAAATGTGTTCAGATTGCCAGCTAGGGTAGAGTACTGCTCTGTACCCTGCAATAATTTCCCTTCTACCTCATCTGTTACAACTGTCTCCACTTTTCTACCACTCTTCAGCCACACTGACTTTTGTGTTTTCCTGGAACAAGTCATGATCATTCCCACTTCAGGGTGTGCTGTTGCCTAGTCTAACATCAAATGATTTTCACCCACACATCTCTTTCTTGTCATCCAGGTCTCAGCTCAAAAGTCACATCCATATCATGGCATTCTTGAGGGCACAACTCCAGGATCATCATGCATCTTGTAGTCTAAGTAAGTGATGATCTTTGGAGTTGTTAAACTGGGTGGCCCTGAACATCCCTGACTGCCCTCTCGAAAATGTTATTTTCTATTCCATTTTCCTGTTTTATTTACTTCATGGCACTCTTCATCCACTGAAATTACATTGGTTATTGTTTATTTTATGTGTGTCCCAAAGAAAAAGTAAGCCCCACGAGGGGAGAGGCTTTTTCCGGACAACCTGCAAAGAGTGGCACTTAGTTAAAAAGTGTTGGATGAATGGATTGTTATCTACCACATACACCAAAGCAGAAACAGGTACTTAAAGCTGAGTGTCAAAACCAATTGACATTGGAACCAGTGATCACTGCATACAATTTTTTTTTAATCTGGGACATCATCTATTCAGCAGTTCTCAAACTATCAGAATCTGTGAGTAAAACTGTTTGAAATGCAGAATGGCATTTCAGAATGCCATTCTGAAATGGCATTCTGGGGAAATTGCTTCTACACCATTAACCTATCATTCAGAGTTCTATGATATCTAGTTTGACTGCTAGTATAATTACTGGGAAGCACAATGTTCATGTAAGACTTCAAATTACTTTTCCAGAAGGAATTTCATTTAATTCTTGGTAAAGTATCAGGGTCCATTGAACCCAATTTTTAGTTTTTGAGCTTTTATTTGAGCATTTCTATTTGTAAGGATTGCTATTTTATGATTTCTACTCTTTTCTTAGAAGTCTTCCAATGAACAAGGAGAAAACTCATCTCTTATTTTTAAATATAATAAACCATATTGTATCTTGCATGTGCCACATGAGACAATTTGGCCCTTTTGTAAAATTAACATATGGGATCTTGTTGGTCTTATTTTT